>NW_014639009.1:1807975-1933402 GCF_000747765.1 Moesziomyces antarcticus | reverse complement strand
CACACACACACACACACGCACACGCACATGCCTGCACATCTAATCAAACCATTCGGCATTCGTAAAGCACTTTGTCTATCACAGTGGAAGGCGGCTACGAGTCGATCGAGTACGCCTGGCCACGTCGACCTGCATTCGTCGGTGCAGCTCTCGCCTTGACCCCTCCATTCGCCTTGCTCAGAGGGTTCACCACGCCAGTACGACCCTTGGCGCCCGACTTGAAGCCCGGGCCGTCGTAAAAGATGGTCTCGTCCGGTCGGTTGAGTGTGGGCCAGGCGACGTAGTCGAGTCCGCGCGAGACCATGAACTGGGCGCTGCCCACCGCCACCACGAGCCAAAGCGTAAAGAACCACACGCTCGACGTGTTCTTGACGTCGGCACCGGTAGCTCCCGCAACGGTAGCAACGGCATGGCGCGGCAGAACGATGCTGGCGAAAAGCATGGCGAGGGCGAAGAGGAGGATCCATGGCATGGCGCGTACGAGCAGTGCACGCTGGTCCGGGTGCGGTAGACCCTTGGAGGGCTCCCATGCACCCGTGAAGAGGTCGTAGGCATCCTGACGTGCACCGTCAAAGTAGTTGTTCTTGATGTAGCGCGTGACCGAGTTGACGCCATCCTGCAGCGCTCCTTCCTTGGACCGCTTCCCCGTGCGTGTAAAGTCGGTCTTGAGAGCCCCTGTTCCCGAATAGGCCTTGCTGATCACATCCGCATGGTCCGCCCACACGTTGCGGTAGACGTGCATAAACTCGGCGTGCTTCTCCACCTGATCGCCCGCTCCCAAGATGCCGATGGCCGAAAGCTGCTCGTTGAGCATCCACCGTGCCAGCGTACCCTGCACAACGTTGGTGCGGTCCAAACAGTCCATACAGTTGGTACGCACCACGGAGCGCTGCTCGCTCACCACCTTGCCCGCCTCGGAGGCAAAGTAGTCGGTGCTCTTGAGCCCCTTGGACTGCAGCCGCTCGATGAGGTCCATGACACGCTCGAACTTCATCCCCTTGCACTCGTGGTGGAAGTCGTAGTAGGTATAGTGCACGTGTGCGTTGGCGAGCTTCTCGACGGCGCGCTCGTACGCCTCCTTGACGGGCTTCTCGTAGCCCTTCTGATTGACGAGGTTGACGAGGTAGTTGTCGCCGTAGCGCTGCACTTGGTCGTCAAAGTGGCGGCGCGTAGCTTCGGCCGTCTCGGGCTTTTCCATGATCTGCAGATCGGGCTTGTAGCGCAGGTTGTTCACCTCGGCCCAGAAGACGGGTACGGAGCCGCGCGTCTGCACGTAGCTCTTGCGAATCGAGCCGTCCGCCTTGACCATGTCAGGGCCGCCCTGGGGGTTGGTGATGACAAACTGCTCGGTCTCGTTGAAGTTGCTCACGTTGCCGTCCAGGTCGATGCCGCGCGAAAAGTAGCGCGTGCCCACGCGGTGGCGCGAGCGACGCGCAATCAGCCCGAGCACAAACGCGTGGTTGTTGATCGTCACCTGCTTCACCTCGAGGAAGCCAAACACGCACGGCAGCATGAAGCGCGACACGTCGTGGCCCGCCTGTGTCGCCTCTACGAAGCGCTGCATCAGGAAGCGGTTCCAGAAGAAGCGGTCGTCAGTGCGCTGCCACAGCGGCGCCGTCTTGTTCGAGATGGACGCCTGGCGCTGCATGCTGCTCGTGAGATCGTATCCATAGCTGAAATAAAACGGAGCGCTGTAGAGGTGCGACTTGAGCAGACCGAGCAGCGTCTTTTCGACGGGATGCTTGAGCAGCGACGGATTGGCCTGCTTCTCGAGCGGGAGCACGCGGAACTCGGTGGCCATGAACACGTCGGCGCCTGCGATCTCGGCGACCTTCTTCTTGGAGGTGATCACCACCAGGAACTCGGACGTGTGCAGCTTGATGATGCCCACCAGGCCGTGCACTGCCATCGACTTGGCATCGCCGCGGTTGGAAGTGGAGCCCTGCTTGGTGAGGCGCACGGACGAGTCGTTGCGGTCGATCACGAGCGCTTCGGAGCGAGCGGCGTCGGACGACGAGGTAGGCTCAAACGTGTACGCCTGGGGCGAGATGGTCATGCGAAAGCCATCCCAAAGCTGGGGCAGGCTGTTGGCGGACGACATGGCGAGAGAGTCAAGACTGGGAGGGAGGAGGATGGTGGATGGTGGCGAAGCACTTCTTGAGAAGGACGCCGCGGTTTGACAGATTTGTGTTTGAGGCCCGTGAGCGCATTCACGTTTGCGGAGAAGCCGAGCGAGGGGCAAAGAGAGAGGGAGAGAGGGAGACAGAGAGCGTGGCTCTGGCGCTGGGCGGCTCTGGCGTGAAGCGCGGCTTCGTGTGTCGTCACTCGAATTTCCAGCTGCACATGCAGGGGGAGGGCGTGAAAAGGCCACGCGAATCCATCCCATCGGCCGATCCATGATGGCAAATCGTCCGATCGAATTCGCCTCCAGCCGCTTTTGGCTTGCAAGCAACGTCCGGCTCACACGGTCAATCAAGGGTGTCGAGGTAAAGGTTTGGATATCGCAGCCTGGCTACATGTACAAGATGGAGGGCAATGAACATTTTGGGGTGGTGCAGTTGGTGCTGAGCGGATGCACTCGATCAGGGGAAGATGCAGCGTCTAGGTGAGCAGGGTGAGGCGCGACGACACCTCGGCCTGGGCACGGACGACGTTGGCGAGGTAGGAGACCATGAGGACGTCTTGGAGGTGGGCGTTGAAGAGCGTCTCGAGCTTGTTGTCGTCCATGCCGGCGGGCACGACGCTGATGGTGTCGTTGAGGAAGCGGCCGACGGCCTTGTCGCCCTCCTTTTCGCCGGCAATGACGGCGCGGACGTAGGTGAGCACGCGGTCGAGCTGCGCCTGCACCTGGTTGAGGCTGACGGCGAGCGCATCGAGGTCGGTGAGGGGCGAGGCGACGTTGTGCGAGGCGAGGAGCGAGAGCGCCGAGTGCTCTGGTGTCGAGTGGAGCAGGGTGGTGGGGAGCGGGAGGAAGACGCAGTTCTCGGGCTTGGGGGCGGCGCCGAGCGGCGACGAGATGTACGACTTGATGCCGAGGCCGTCGGCTTTGGAGGCGTCGACGGAGGTGTCCATGGTGAGGTGGACCGCCTGGTGCGGCGCGGTCTCGCGCGAGTAGAAGTCCTGGATGAGCGCGCTGTACGTGTTGAGCTCGGGCGAGGTGGCGTACCAGCCGACGATCACCTCGTCCGGACGCACCTTTTGGCACAGCTCAAACATGTTGCGGTGGTACTCCATGTCGACCTGCACCTGGCCCTCCTCCTCGTCCTCCAGATGCGGCACCGCAAAGCAGTTCTTGATCTCGATCTCGGACTCGGTGCGTGTGCCGAGCAGCGTGCCAATCACGCGGTGCTGGCCGTCGTTGCGGCGCAGGTAGTGGTCGAGGATGGAGAAGAGCGCCACGGGGTGCACCTGGACGCCGGTGACGGAGCGCGAGTGCATCACGCCCGAGCCTGCCGAGGCGGGGAAGTCGATGTGGAGCGCCGACGACGACGAAGCGGGAGCGAGCGACATGGTGGCTGTGATGCTATGGATGCTGATGCGCGTGTGATGTTGGTATCGGTGATGCTGGCGATGCTGGCAATGATGCAAGACGCTCTAGATGAGGCGGGTGAAAAGCTTGAGAAGGCGGCGCAGGCACTGAGATGAGCGACGGATGTTCTCTGCAGACCAGAACAGCTCTGTGAGGGCGAGAGGGTCGGAAGTCTGAAGCGGTTGACAAAAGGTGTAGGTTGACAAGACGATGGTGACGAGCAAGCTATCCTCTCTCTCGCCTTCTTGCACCGCTGCGGTAGGCAGCAGTGGCAGCCGCGCTCTTTAGCTGTCTGTGCCGTGCGCCTTGTAGGGCTCGCCTCTCCAGCCGCAAGTAACAGAGCGAGCGCCTCTCACCTTCACGACAGCGCGACCTGCAATCAATCAATCTTCTTGCTCAGCCGCTCACAGCCAGCCAGCCAGCCCAGCCAGCTCAGCTGAGTCCAACCAACGAAAGGCGAAAAAAATTCCCATTTCACGATTTCTTCTCGAGCCGCGCTGGCTGTATTCGAGCAGCAGCTGCTCCAATTGCACGCGTTGTTGCTCTTTGAATACAAACTGGTCTGCGCACCAATTCAAGCTGCTTCACCGCCGCTTCACCGCACACAAAGGGCAGTCGACGCCGGCCATTTTGCGCCCTTAAACGATGTGAGATCGACATTCCGATTTCAGCAAGTCGGAAAAAAAGGACAGGCGCGGCGCGCTGGGGACAAGAGTCGGGCTGATCTGATCGAGAGGCATCGTGACTGTTGCTCAAGCCTCGTTCGCTCGGCCATGCGCAGAAGCAGCAGCTGCTCCCCCTCAACCACGTCTCCTACTTTCCACCACCATCCTCGCTACCTCACCCGCAACACACACACAAACACACACAGACAGCCATCCCGGGGCTTGATACAGCGCAGCACGTAGCTACCGCAGCTCAAGGCTGCCAGCCCCGTACGGCCCTGTACCCCCTTTTCACCGGCAACCCAATTATCACACTCCTTCGCCCTCCAGACCCCGAACTCCCATTGACTCCCTCCTCCTAGCGACCGCTCGCTGCATCGCAGCTTGCTGTTTTCACTCACAATGGCGGACAACGACAAGGTGCCCGCCCCTTACTTTCAGGATGACGAGGAGGGCGCTGCGTCCGACGAAGGCGAAGGCGTGGACCTCATGAGATCCGACGGCAACCTCGTCGGCTCCGGCGGCGAAGACAGCAGCGACGAAGACGAAGAAGACGACCCAGAAGAGGCTCGTCGCGTCGCAGACGGTTTCATCGCCGAGGACGACGAGGAGGACGACGAAGACGACGAGGCCCGACGCGAACGCAGAAGGCGCAGGAAGAAGAAGAGAAAGCAGAACGAGGAGGACTTTGAGGTCGACGAGGACGATCTCGAACTCCTCGCTGAAAACACAGGCCAAGCAGGTCGCAAGTCCGCAGGCCGTCTCAAGCGCTTCCGTCGCGGCTCCGCCTCCCCGCCCGCCGACGACGAAGCCGCTGCCAGGCAAAAGACGCTCGACCAGATCTTCGAGGACGACGACGACGACGACGACGAAGACGACGACATCCGCTCAGGCCGCAGAGGCGCAAACTACGACGATGACGACGACGATCTCCCCTCCGTCGGCAACGCTCTCCGCGCAGGCGTCGCCCGCAAGCACCGCGACACCGGCGCAGGCTACGAGGACGACGGCCTCGACGACTTTATCGAAGAGGACGAAGACGACGACGAGATGCAGGGCCTCGACGAGGACGAGCGAGAGGCGAGGCGCCAGCAACGCCGCGAGGAGAAGCGCAAGGCGCGCATGTCCGGCTCCGCCGCCGACCCTGCCAAGGCTGGCATCGACCGCGAGGCCTGGGACGAGATCCACGAGATCTTTGGCAACGGCGAGGACTACTACTGGGCGCTCGAAGACGACGACGAGGACGCCTTCGACGCCGAGAACAAGAACAAGATGGAATACAAGGACATCTTTGAGCCCGCACAGATCGCAGAGCGCATGCTCACCGAGGAGGACGAGCGCATCAAGCGCATCGACATCCCAGAACGTCTCCAGCTCGCATGCCCCGGCGAAGAGGGCCTCAAGCTGCTCGAACGCAAGCTCACAGATCCAGAGCTCTTCGAAGCCGCAAAGTGGGCCTCCACCCGCATCTCGGCAAAGTCTATGGCCGAATTCCTCGACGACGCCGGCCTCTACTTCCGCTTCCGCTCCGAGTTCCTCAACGCCGTACAGCTCATGCTCTCCTACATGCTCAACGACCTCCTCGAAGTCCCCTTCCTCTTCCAGCACCGCGTCGACGACCTCGAACATCTCTGGTACGACGAAAACCTCCGCGACTTCCAAAGGACCATCCTGCTCAACCGCAGAGAGCTCTACACCCTCAGCGCACTCGGCCTCAAGTTCAAGACCATCCTCATCCGCAAGGACCAGCTCCGCGCCACCTTCAACAAGATCCACATCGACGTCAAGGCCGAGGCCGGCGACGATGGCGTTGCCGCAGAAGGTGAGCCCAAGCAGGAGGGCGCCGGTGCCCAGGTCTCGCGCAACCAGCGCGCCGTCTTCGAGGACATGCTCGCCCAAGCTTCCAGCCTCGAGGAGATCTCGGACATCACCGAGTGGCTCACGCTCCGCTACGGCCAGAAGATGCGCGATGCCCAAGGCCTTGCCAGCAGCACCGCCGCCGACTCGGCTGCCGACGACATGGACGGTCTCACCATCGATGGCGAGCCCTTGACCAGCACCACGCCCGGCTTCAAGAAGCCCAGTCTGGTCGGTCAGTACGAGCGCACCAAGAACACCGTCCTCTCCGAACTCGCTAAAAAGTTTGGCATCTCGTCCGACGAGCTCGCCGCCAATATCTCCAGCTCGTCCCGTCAGTACTCGCCGCGCGATCCCGACCAGTCGCCCTTCAAGTTCGCCGAGCAGTTCACCGGCGCAGCCTGGGGCGCCCAGTCGCCAGAGATCGCGCTTGCAAAGGCAAAGATGATGCTCAGCCAGGAGATCGGCAAGGATCCCATCCTCAAGCGCGAGATCCGCCAGCTCTTCAAGGACGCCGCCGAGATCAACATCGAGCCTACCGAGCGCGGCATGACCGTCATCGACGACCAGCATCCGTACGCCAACTTCAAATTTATCCTCAACAAGCCCGCACGCCTCGTCCCACAGCAACCCGCACAGTATCTCCAGATGCTCCAAGCCGAGGACGAGCTGCTCATCAAGCTCGACATCGGCCTCAAGGACGTCGTCCTCTCGCGCTTCGAGAATCGCCTCTACACCAACTACGCCAGCGAGGGCATCGGCGAGGTGAGCCAGGCATGGAACACGCAGCGCCGCGAGGTCATCCAGGAGGCACTCAAGTCGCACCTCGTGCCAAACGGTCGACTCTGGCTCAAGGAATGGCTCCGCGAGGAGTCGCGCGAGACGCTCTTGCGACACTGCGACTTCCTCATGGCCAAGCGTCTCCAGGAAGGGCCCTTCATGTCCAGGAGCATGGCTGCTAGGAACGCCAACCCCAAGATCGAGGAGGAGGATCGCATCCCTCGCGTCCTCGCCGTGTCGCACGGCGGCGGCGACCCCAGGAAGGACGTTGTCCAGGCCGTCTACCTCGACGAGCGTGGTCGCTTCCGTGAACACGCCACCTTTGACGACCTGCGCCCGCTCACCGCCCGCCAGCTGCAGGAACGAGAGCTCGAGACCGAGCGCACGCGCGGAAAGGCCGAGTTCGTCGACCACCGCGCCGACTTTGTCAAGCTGCTCAAGCAGCGTCGTCCCGACGTGGTCGTCGTCAGCGGCTGGAGTGTGCGCACCGCCGAGCTCAAGAAGAACGTCCGCGAGCTCGTCGACATGGCGCATCAGGAGATCTGCGACGACGACCGACTCGACTCCGAGTCGGAACGCAACCAGGCTCTCATCGACGTCGTCACCTGCCACGACGACGTCGCCCGCATCTACCAGCACAGCAGCCGCGCCGCCGAAGAGTTCCCAGAGCTCAACGAGCTCGGCCGCTACTGTCTCGCCTTGGCCCGCTACGCCCAGTCGCCCGTCAACCAGTTCGCGGCGCTTGGCAACGACCTCACCGCCGTCATCCTCGACCCGAACCAGCGCCTCTTGCCGCAGGACCGTCTGCGCCTCCACTTTGAACGCTGCATCGGTGCCGAGGTCAATGACAGTGGCGTCGATATCAACCAGGCCGTGACGAGCACCTACCTGCAGACCATGCTGCCCTACGTTGCGGGTCTCGGTCCGAGGAAGGCGCATGCGCTCGTCAACGCCATCAACACCAAGCTCGAGGGCACGCTGATCAACCGCACGCTTCTGCTGTCGCGCAGCATCCTGCCCTTCCAGGTGTTCCAGAACTGCGCGTCCTTCCTGCGCATCGAGCAGGACATGCTGCTCGAGGCCGACGAGGACGACGTGCCGGACGTGCTCGACAGCACGCGCATCCATCCCGAGGACTATGACTTCCCGCGCAAGATGGCTGCCGACGCGCTCAACAAGCACGAGGAGGATCTCGAGGGCGAGCATGCGAGTCTGCCGTGCAAGGAGCTCATGGAGGATGCGGATCCGGCGGACAAGCTGTCGACGCTGGATCTGGACAACTATGCGCAGATGCTGTACGAGCGCAAGGGCGAGAAGAAGCGCGCGACGCTGCTGCTGTGCAAGCAGGAGCTGATCAAGCCGTACGACGACCTGCGCAAGCAGCAGCGCGAGCCGTCGGCGGCCGAGATGCTCACCATGTTTACCGGCGAGACGCCCAAGACGCTCAGCGAGGGCTTTGTGGTGTCGGTGGAGGTGATGCGCGTGCAGGAGGGCAACCGGATGGCCGAGGGCAGCGTGCGCTGCCGCCTCGACTCGGGCATCGAGGGCATCATCGAGGCCGAGTACACCACGGACAACTACACGCCCGGCTCGGTGCGGCTGCGCGACCTGGTGCGGCCGCAGCAGACGCTCGACGCGCTCGTGCGCCAGATCGACACGGACAGCTGCACAGTCAAGCTGAGCATCCGGCCGTGGGACCTGCAGGAGCAGCACCGTGCGCGCGACCAGGGCAAGACGCCCATCGACAAGTTCTACGACAAGACCAAGGCGGACAAGTGGAACGAGCAGGCGGCGGCCAAGGCCAAGGCGCGCGTCCAGGCGCGTCGGCAGAACCGCGTGATCGACCATCCGAACTACCACAACTTCAACTACAAGGACGCCGTGCAGTTCCTCGGCGGACAGCCGAGGGGCTCGGTGGTGGTGCGGCCGAGCAGCAAGGGCGACGACCATCTGGCGGTCACGTGGAAGGTGGACGAGGGCGTGTACCAGAACATCGACGTGCTCGAGCTGGACAAGGAGAGCGAGTACTCGCTCGGGCGCGTGCTGCGCATCGACGGCATGGGCTCGTACTCGGACCTGGACGAGCTGATTGTCAACCACGTCAAACCGATGGTGCACATGGTGGAGATGATGATGAACCACGAAAAGTACAAGGGCGCCGACGAGGAGGATCTGCACCGCTTCCTCACCAACTGGTCGCTCGCCAATCCGCAGCGCTCCGTGTATGCGTTTGGCCTCAACCGCGACCGTCCGGGCTATTTCAATCTGTCCTTCAAGGCGAGCAGGGATGCGGCGATCCAGACGTGGCCGGTCAAGGTGCTGCCGAACGCGTTCAAGCTCGGGCCGGCCGACCAGCTGGCGGATGTGGCGGCGCTGTGCAATGCGTTCAAGACGCAGTACACGACGCAGGCGAGTATGGCGCGCGGCGCCAAGACGCCGTATGGAGGCGGACGCACGCCGGCACCGGGCATGGGTGGCGCGACGCCCATGGGAGGACGCACGCCCTACGGTGCCCGCAACGGGATGGGCGGCGGTGCTACCCCGCGCGGGGCAGGCATGGGCATGGGCATGGGCGCATCGGCGGCGGCGGGCGGATACGGCACGCCGATGGTCAACATGGCTTCGGCCACACCCAACCCGTACGGCGCTCCCGGGTACGGCGGTGGACGAGGCCCGCCTGTGGGTGGCTACGGCGGACCACCTCCGCCAGGTAGACCGCCTGCGATGCCCGGTGCGCCACCCATGATGCCACCGGGCATGATGAGCGGTGGACCGCCCGGGTATCCGCCGGCGTATGGCGGTGCACCGGGTGGCAGCGGTGAGCCTGGTCCGCCGCCGTCGCGACCGCAGGTGCCCAGGGGCATGCATCCCGACCGCTACGCGCAGGCCATGTACGGCGGAGCCAGCAGTGGGGCCGATCCGAACTACGGTGGCGGCGGCGGCTACGGCGGTCAGCAACCGTACTAGTGCTGCGCAGGCTTGTATTGATATCCCCGCACAGAAAGCATGAATGGCTTTGCAGGCGTTGTGTCAAGAGGGGTTTGAGTGGGCAGAAGCGGCTATGTGTGTGTCGCAGTAGGATTGTCGATGGACCTGGTACACAGATGTGTTGGGTGGGGCACGATGAGATCACTCAGGCTTGGGTTGGTTTGGTTTCACTTGCAATCACGACAGGTGGGTGGCAGTGGGTACATTCACAGATTGAGGGTTGGTCGCTCGCTTTGCCATGCCTTCCCAACTGTCGCTTTCCAGGGGGTGATGCTTTGGTTAGCGTATATAAGGCCACCTGGGGACGCTGTTAGTCTCTCCCTCAACCACGTCTTCTTGCCTTGCACTCCTCGACCATGTTCGTTAAGCATCTTCTTGTTGGTCTCGGATTGTGTGCGCGATGTTGGATGTCGCTATCTACGAGCGTCAGACGCCGCTGACAGTCAACAATGCCGAGTACGAGAAGCGCTGTGGCTCAGGTAGTCCGCCCGACCATGTTTGCTTCACCTTCCTCGCTGGTGACGCGTCGAACGTCGATGTCTCGATCACCAAGGGCGAATTTGCCTACCCTGCCACTGATGTACTGGTCAAGGACGATGCATATCACGGTAAGCACCCTCCTCTCTCCAAACAGCCTTGCTTTCAAGATACTGATCTTCGTGCATTGTGCGGGGGGTAGATTTTACGATCGACGATACGAGCAAGAGCTTCTCGATGTATTGGATGGATACGCACGTCATGCTCATCTACAACCCCATCGCTACGAAGAAGGGCTGCTACAATCTCCAGGTTATGGCACCCGACGACAGCAACGCCAGGATCTGGGTCAACGACGGTATCCTCGGCGAAGGCATCGATCTGGACTCCGATCAGACAGACGTTCATAGCCGCGACTTCTGCACCAAGTGGATCCGTCCCCACGTCGCCAATGATCGTAAAAGTCCACGGAGAAGCCGGTTGCTCGCTCACAGCCATCTTCACTCCAGCATCCGCATCATCGATTCTCATGCTTTCACTGTGCCGTTGTCAGTCTGATTATGGTGTACGTCGTTGCTGCTTGGTTTTGTGGGACCCGCGATGCGACTCAGCTTCACCGATGCGATGGGATCCGATTCCGTGTACTGGATGAGAACGACACAGAGAACCGGATACAGAACGACGACTTGGGCTTAGTGCAACGAAGTGTGGACCGGGAGAGGCTTTTGGGATGCGAGTGTGAGGTGAAATGCCTCCACATTTTTGGACGCACGTGCGCGCGCGGCATCAAGACCCTTTACCCATCGACCTAGCTTCCCTTTTGGCATCCTACCATCATCATCACCATTGTAGTCCTGGTTGGGCGGGGAGGCAATGAGTTACCTCGACGACGGCTTAGCGCCAACATCGTTGATGTCGCACCTAGCGCATCGACAACAATCACAACGCTCATACGACGATGCCTCGCAATGGCATACTTCCTCCAGCACTGCGAGTTCAAGCGAATTTGACTCCGACGACGAACTCGCCCTCCAGCGCGAGTGGGAACAACAAGTGGACCAGTTCAAACTGCTCTTCCAGATCGTAGTGTGCCCCTTTGTCGGCAAGTTTTTCGGTCGAAAGTTCGGATACTTTTGTAAGTCACCCCCTTAGCCCCTCCTTCGAAAGGAACGCAAAGACTGATGTTTGGGTCGGGGTTAGTGTTTAATCGGTACAAGCTTTTCGGGTCACCCCTACGAGCCGCATTCTGGGGATACACATGACCTCTCTACTGCAAAACGAATGTAATTGTTCTAGCTATGGGAAGTTTCTAGCGACGAAGAAAAGAGGGCACGTTTGTGGCTCTTCTTGCAATAAGCACGAGACTGAGCAGGATGGCTACGGCGCAGCCTACTGAAGTGACGACAAACACTTGGCGATAACACTCCTCGCCGTCCATGCACAGGTGTCGTGTTGCGGGATGGTCGTTCTTCCCACGCACCGATGCCAGCACGTCCGACACCGCGCTGAGCACGCTCGCATCGGCCGGCACATGGCTGTCGTAAATATGTCCAAAGAGCAGGTTGAACACGTTGCCCGCCACAACGGGCGACAGACTTACAAAGCCATAGTTCTGGCTAAAGTGTTTCATGCCAAACCACTCGAACACGAGCGTGGGGCACACACCGAACAGCGTACCGTACGCCAACCCCGTCAGCGCCGACACAGCAAACAGTCGATCCACCGTATCCACTGCCCCGGGGAAAGCGGCCAGCAGCTGACTCCCAAATGCCAGCGTGGTCACCACCACGAGCAACCACACCCTATTAGCCGCCGAAGCGGTGCGGTTGACGAGCCAGTCCGAGAGCAGACCGATGATGATACGTCCGCTAAAGTTGCACAGCGAGATGAGCGAGACCTGACGAGCCTGCATCTGCTGCACCGAACTCTTTGCGCTCTTCTTGGCCGCCTCGAACGCCTCGCTCGATACCAGAGCGCGACGACGACGCAAATCAGCGTTGGAAGCGGCAACGAGTACGGCATCGGTGCGGTGATTGTAGTCCCACAGAGTCTTGGTGATGGTGCCGACGTTGTTGATGAGCAGCAGCCCGGCGCCCGAGACGAGCGTCATGACCAGAAAGATCAGGTAGAAGTCCGGTTGGCCGAACAGCTTGCGTCCCGAAATGTCGATGTGCGCAGGATCCACCTCGCGGCCTGGGCGCTTGGACTCGTCGCGCCCAGACAGCAGACCTTGTGCCTCGGGATCCACCTCTTCGGCGGGGGTGATGTCCCGCGAGCCACCGGCATGCGGAGCTCGCGCGTCGTCTTCATCGTCCGTCGCCTCGGCACTCAGTGCTTCGGGCTGGTGCCACACCGTAGCACGTGCGCCGATGTCCGACGACGTCCTCCTGCGCAGGTAACCCGACCCGCCCTCGCTCCTCTCGGCATGCGCAGGCGCAGGCGTCTCCAGCGGCGGGATGATCTTGATGAGTCCCAAGCCGATGAGCATGCTGGCCATACTGCCAAACGCGAGCAGCAGCAAATAATCGCCCGTATTGCCTGGGAACAACAGATGGCTCAGCGTCGAGTAGAAGAACGCACTGAGCCCGAATCCTGACAGCACAAGCGCGGTCGCCGTGCCCCTCCTACTCCCACCCCACGACTTGGCCTGCGCATTCATGGCTGCCGTAAACCCACCGCTGTTACCCAGCCCGGTGAGCAGGTTGAGCACGAACAGCAGCGGCGTCGAATGCATCCTCCACTCGCCCGTGTAGCTCGCAGACAGCCCCGCATATCCAAGCGGCACCAGCACGGCTGCAACCACAAGTGCGGTGTGTGGGCCGCGCTTGTCGATAAACCGCCCCCAGAGCGGCGACGAGAGGTAGACGCCCGCATTGCCCGCAATGCCAATCAGGTTGATCTGCGTCGAAGAGAGGTGCAGCGACTCCTGCAGCTGCGGCGCGAACGACGAAAAGGCATAGTTGGAGCCGGCCGACAGCGAGACGCACACGGAACCGGCGAGCGAGACGAGCTTGCGCCGCAGCAGACGCTGGTGCTGCTCGGCGTCGAGGTGGCGCGCGGCGGCGGTGTCGGTACGTGCCATCGTTGCGGCAGGCGAGAGGCGAGAACCGAAGCGTGGCTATATGTGCGAGAGAGCGCCCGGTCGATGTTGTAAAGGAGTGTGATGAAGGTGTGCTGAGAGCCTGGAGGTGGTGTCTAGATGTGGTGGCCTTTTGTAAGAAGCCGAGGAATGCGAGAGATTAGCGCGCGAACGTCGAGGCGAGGGTGAAGTGGGCATCGGCGCGGAGGTCGCAGCTGAATTTGGCGCCCAGCAGCTGAGGCCGGTGGGAAACAGCGTTGGCTGCTCTTCAATTTCGTAGCCGCGCAGCCCACAGCCTGTATGCACGGCGCACTCAACGCCTCCGCCCGCCACCGCCCAAGTCCGACAGCTCTGGCTTGCCAAATGTCATTGTGCTGTCATTGTCCTGTGTAAGGCTGGGGCTAGGGCTGTACAAACGTGATTTGGATCTGCTGGTACGCTTCATCCTGCTGCACCCTGATGCTCCTCGCGCTCGCCAGCGCCAGCGTATGGTAGAACGCCTGTGCAGCCACGGCGGGCGTGCTGGCCGCCACCGGCGCGAGATCGCTAAAGAACAAGAACGTAGGATCCTCGAGCTCGCGCCGGATGCTTCGTGCGTACTCGAGAAAGTTGCGCGTCTCCTCCTCCATGTCCTCCTCGAACACCTGCGCCGGGGGCGTATGCGACACCTCCCTCTGCGCGGCTGTGGGTAGACCCAGACGCAGCCGCTCGACTTCCGGCGTCCCACCCACAGGAGGCGGGTACTCTTCCAGCTGCGCCAGTGTCGATGGTGACGCAGGCACGTAGGCTGGGGATTCGACAGGGAAGCGACGGAGGCCGGTGGGTGTTTCCACCGACACCTCGCGCGGACGCACGGGTGTGAGTTCACGCTCGAATGTGGGGCGATCGTACGAGACCGAGGGCAGCATGGACGACCGACGTCGGTGCTCCATGAAGACGTTCCAGGGCAGCGACTCGCGCGCGCCGCGCAGCTCAGCCGGGAGTGCAGGTGAGGCAGCACGGGCTACGCCCACATCGACGTCCTCGTCCATGGGCACCCACGGCGTTGGGGGTGGCGGCGAAGGTGGCGCGTCCACAAGTGGGGACATGCCGGCATCGGTGCGCATGGCTCGAAAGCGCGCGCGGCGAGACAACATGTTTGCGCCCACTGTGGTCTGCCACAACTCTGCCAGCTGCGGGTTCAGAGTCAAGTCTGCAGGTGGCTCGAATACCAGACGGCGCACAGTTGCGTCGGCTTGTCGAGCTGCTTGGCGACGTTGCTGGAGGTCACGCTCGGTGGTCATGCGCGCGACGTAGTCGGCTCGACTTGCACGCAGATGCGTCTCGCTCAGCATCGTCTCGGCGTCTTCGAGCGGTGTAAGGCGTGCACGCTGTCGACGCTGCGCTTGCTCTTCCTCCCTTGCCCGGCGAGCTGGTGTGACTGCAGCCACGCCTTCCGGTGCAGGCCCCACATCGAGCCGCGCAGCTTCCTCCAGCAGCCGATCTTCGAGCTCGGGCCATTCCACCACGGGTGCAGTGCCCATGGTTTCGTCCTCGCCTTCTCGCGGCGCGCCCTCGAATTCGCCCGGCAAGAAAGGCTCCATCCCCACCGGCTCTACGTCCAGACCCAGGTCGAGCGCTTCCGCTTCGAACTCTTCGGCGTCGCCCGGCATGGGCATGGTCTCGTCGCCAAACGCTCGCGGCATGCCCAAATCGTCCTCCTCAAACGCACGCCCGGGCAGCGTGATCCTCTCCTCTGCCTCGACGAACCTCGCCGGAGTCGGCGTACGGAATCCGTCCTCCAGCTCCACCTCCTCCCTTTGCGGTGGTTCCACACTCCATCTTCCCAGCAGCTCGATGGTGGCCTGGTTGAAGTCGAGAGCGAAGAATGTCAAGTCCAGAGGCAGCGTAATGGCGCTCAGGGATTTGGTAGTTGCGCGCATGTCGATATCGGCCGTGGCTGTCGTGGGCGTCACCGTCGTGAGGACACGCCGTCGAATATCGGCTTGGACGTGAAAGACGTCTTGAAAGAGCAGTTCGGCTTGGTGGCCGTACAGCCGCACCACGCCAAACAGAAGCTGGCTCGACAGCCGCAGTGCCAGTGGCTCGGTGGGAGTGCGGAGGTACGCGCACGCTTTCGCTATGTCAACACCGAGGATCTCGCGCCGACTCAGACGTCGGATCACACTCCGATCACCCAGTGTAGCCGCGAGCCACACGATGCCCAAGCCGCTCTTGCGACGGGATAGAATGTCGGTACTGTAAAACATGCCGGGTTCGATGGGTGGAGAGAGTGGTATTGCGAATGGGCAAACCGGGTTATATAGGATACATGCGCAGAAAGACGAAGACAATGCGAATGCAAATGCGAACACTGCAGCACCCCCTCCCTCCGCAAACGAAGGGCTGGGGTAGGGTATCGTCGCCGTCGTCTGTCCATCCTCCCAAGGCGAGGGTGGGCAGACGTCAGCGATGAGTATACGATGCAGTCAAAAAGACGATCTTGAAAAGAGCCACAGCTCTGAACTCTAACGTTGCTGGCTGGTGGCGCGCGGACGGGCGGAAAGGCTAGTAGGGACGAAGTTGAGCGGGGGGAAAGTGGGAGGTCCAGATGGTGGGCGTGTTGGCTCCGCTCGTGCCTAGCGGTTCGAGATGCGGGAGCGCATGCACTCCCATGGCCTTTTGCAGCTGCCTGCTTTGCCACAGCTTGTCGATGCTCGCCTCGGCATCCTCGGACACGGCGCCCCTAGCATGGTGCATGGCCGCCCAGTCCTCATACGCCTCGTCGATCTCGGCGCCCTGGCACGCCACCGGTGCCAACGGCACCTCCTCGTGCTGCGGCTCGACACTGTCGGCGAGGAAGGGCGCAAACCGCGGCGGCTGGTCATGCAGCACCGACACTGCCTGGCTCACCTCGCCGCTCGACGTGTTGGTGCTGCGCGGGCGCACCTGGCCGACGGGAGCGGCTGGCGCAGGCGACGGTGGCGCGTCCGCGAGCTGGCTGAAGCGCGACGACCAGAAATGCACCTCGTCTTCTTTTTCGCCGTTGGCGGTGCGGATGTACGTGCGGATGAGACAGCCCAGGATGGCGAGGCTCACGAACAGCACCGCGCGTGCGGTCTCGGAGCCCGTCATGCTCGCCCAGATGCTCGACCAAGATGCTTGCGAGAAAGGAGGTGGCAGATGCTAGAGCTTAAATCCAAGTAGGCTCTGCCGAGCCAGACGATGCGATGAGCGTGGGTATATGCGCGCCCTGAGCCAAGCCGACTGTCGTTGGGGAGAGCGTGACGTGAGAGTATCCGAGAGAGAAGGAGCCGATGTGGTCCAAGATGCTTGCTGCGATGCGTAAGAGAAGGAAAGCTTGCTGCGACCTGCTTGGGAGGGAGGAGAAGTAGAAAGTCGCAGCTTCAGGGGCGGCGGAATGACGGCGAGGCCTATATGCGAGTCGAGTTGGTGGGGGTCAAGACGCAAGTCCCCACCGCTGCTTGATGAGCTGCTGCTGCTGCTCGGGATGAACCCGCCGAAGCATCAGCGAGCGGGAGAAAAAAAAAGTCTAGAACGAGACAGCACACTCTCCTTCGCTCAGCCTGTTGAAAGCGAGGTCCGCCTCAGCCCTGCAGATGCCCTTTCCAACGGTTGCGAGGTCGGGTCGGGTGAAGAAAAAATAAATAAACAAAAAAAAATACAGCTGCAGAGAGAGAGCGTGATGACAGCGTGTGGAGTTGCTTGAGACAGCGGGGATGCAGTCGCTCAGGGTCCCGTGGGGCAGCTCGAGCGGGTGAGCGGGCGAGCATACGAGCCGACGAGCTTCCATGGCGGCTCTTCACCACCAAACTTATGCCGAGCAGAGGATGCAGGGGCAAGTGCACTTTGCAAACGTTGAGTCAAAATTTGCAGCCCTCCAAAAAGCACATGACCTCGAGTCAGCGACGGACTGCTTCCGATGCGGAGACCAATCTGCGCGAGATGACGGCGAGGGCGAGATGCGTTCGGACCAGCGCCGGTGCGGATCGCGCCGACAGCGAAGCGCCGATGGGAGCGTGCGCCGCCCGCAGCAGCAGCCGAGTTGGATGAAGCCCTACCAGAGCAACGCATCCCTTCGATCTAAGCGAGACGGCTGACAGGCTGAGCTGCATGCTGCCCCACAGGACGAGCTCCTATCCCGCGCCCCTGCGCTGCTGAGCCTCGACGATCCGCCCGTCGAGTGCCAAGCGCCTCGCCCCGCCTCACCTCGTCCGTCGGCTCGGAAGACATGCTCTGGCATTCCCCGATTGGCGCCTGATGCGAGACAACTAGCTGTTCTGCGCCATCGATCGACATCCATCCATTCACTAGCAGACTCATTTGATGAGGCACTCGGCAGAGAGACAATGTGCGCCTCTCTTTAGGGGCTCGTCGCAGCCATGACCACCGTTCGCATAGATGTCGGAGTTGGCTTTGCCTTGGCGAGGAAAATCAAAGCTTTGCTCCGGAATGCGGGGAAGCGCGTTTGGCGACTTTTGAGCCAATCCGATCCTGTTAGAGCGCTTCGATTTGGCGACACTCTGTTAACTCTCGCCAGTCGGCCGACTCTGTTGGTGGGCGACCGACTTCCGAGGCAGAGTCCGTCTGGGCCGAAAAGCTGAGCGGCGGCTGTCGAGCCAGCGAAAAAATCAGAAAAGCGAGCCGAGCGCAGGGACCCCACCCGCCGCCGGGTCCATGTCGTCCGACGCTAATGCTCATCCTCATCCTCCTTAGCCCCTCCATCACCCTGGCTCACCTACGACGTGTGGCAGTACTTCCCCATCTCGCCGCTCGAGTACATGCTCGTCACAAGTCGCCTGGCCGCCACCATCATCCCGCCCTTTCCGGTCTCTCGCTCGATTCGCTCGTTCGTTCCATCGCTCCGTTCAGCTTCTCTTGCTCCCTTCGCCCGCTACACCTCTAGCAGGACCCTCTGCCACAGTCACCTTTCTCCAAGCACATCTCCCACATCTCTCATTGCCTACACTCCGCGTCGCAACCTCTTCACCGCCTCCAGCGTACGACTCGCCAACATGACCTGGACTGCTCCGGACCCTACCTCGGTCGGCGCCCCCGCCCCGCGAGTGCCCGAGGACAACCACACTCACGCAAAGGTCGCCCAGTACAAGCCCGTACACCTCCACCTCGACTGGGACATCGACTGGGACGCACGCATCATCTCCGGTCGCGTCTCGCACGACATCGAGCTCATCCAGCCCGGCCTCGACTCCATCACCCTCGACGCCAGCTACCTCAAGATCAACTCGGTCTCCGTACAGGGCGCCAAGGTCGACTACTCGCTCGGCACACAGCGCGGCACCCTCGGCGCTCCTCTCCACATCCCCATCCCCGCCACCGCCAACAAGAAGGGCGACAGGCTGCACGTCGAGATCGACTACGCCACCACCGAGCACTGCACCGCTCTCGGTTGGCTCACCAAGCAGCAGACCGCCGGCAAGACCAACCCTTTCCTCTATTCGCAGTGCCAGGCCATCCACTGCCGCTCCCTCGTCCCCTGCATCGACTCGCCCTCGCACAAGATCACCTACACCGCCACCGTGCACTCGCGCATCCCCGTGCTCATGTCCGCGCTCAAGGACGACGACAAGCCGAGCCAGAACGGCACCTATCATTTCAAGCAGCCTGTCGGCATCCCCTCGTACCTCATCGCCATCGTCGGCGGCGATCTCGAGTTCCGCAAGCTCGGCGAGCGCACCGGCATCTGGGCCGAGCCCCCCAACGCCGACGCCGTCCAGTGGGAGTTCGAGGCGGACGCAGAGCGATTCCTCGAGCACGCCGAGAAGGTCATCTCGCCCTACTCGTGGACGCGATACGACTCGGTCGTGCTGCCGCCTTCCTTCCCCTATGGCGGTATGGAGAACGCCAACCTCACCACGCTCACGCCTTCGCTCGTGTGCGGCGACCGCAGCCTGACCGACGTGCTGCTGCACGAGCTGTGCCACTCGTGGTCCGGCAACCTCACCTCGTGCGCCAACTGGACCCACTTCTGGCTCAACGAAGGCTGGACCGTCTATCTCGAGCGTCTGCTGCTCCAGGACGTGCACGGCGCCAAGGAGGGCCCTGCCCACCGCGGCTTCTCGTACATCATCGGATCCAAGGCGCTCAAGGATGCGCTCGCGCAGTTTGCCGACAACCCGCGCTTCCAGCGCCTCATCCCCGCCTTCAAGGACGGCGAGGACCCGGACGACGCCTTCAGCTCCATCCCCTACGAGAAGGGCTCCAACTTCCTCCTCTACCTCGAGCGCACCGTCGGCGGGCTCGACAACTTCCTCCCGTACGCAAAGAGCTACTTCCACGCCTTCTACAATCGCTCCGTCACCACGCACGAGTGGCGCGAGCATCTGTTCAAGTTCTTCGAGTCCAACCCCGATGTCACCGCCGCGCTCAACAAGGTCGACTGGGACGCATGGCTGCATGGCGAGGGCATGGAGCTGCCCGTCAAGATGGAGTACGACACCACGCTGGCCGAGCAGGCCTTCTCGCTCGCCGATCGCTGGATCAAGTTCGTCGACGGCTCTGCGGGCGAGAAGGCGCACTTTAGCCTCGACGACATCAAGGGCTGGAACGCCAACCAGGTGGTAGTCTTCCTCGAGCGTCTTCACTCCGGTCCCAAGGTGCCGCTCGCCGTGACGCAGAAGCTGGACGAGGTGTACGGCTTCAGCAAGGCGACCAACGGCGAGGTGCTGCTGCGCTTCTTCGAGGTGGCCCTCGAGGTGGAGGGTGGCAAGTATGCACAGCAGGCCGCAGAGTGGGTCAAGGGCCAGGGCAGGATGAAGTTCTGCAGGACCGTCTACCGCGCGCTCAACAAGGTCGAACCGCAGCTGGCCAAGAAGACGTTTACGGACAACAGGAGCTTCTACCACCCCATTGCGGCGGCTCAGATTGAAAAGGTAAGTACGAAGAATTCTCGTCAGAGGGCTGGGGATGAGGGTCGAGGTTCACGTGCGGACCGTGGTGCTGACATGCATCGTTGCGGTGTCGCTTCGGTGCGGTCCGATCTTTCTCTTCTCTCCCACTCTAGGATCTTGGTCTCTGAGAGCGCGCGCACTGGAAGAGCCTATTCTTACACGACACTTGCAATTCTGTGTTTTCTTTTCCCTCTTGTGGCTGTGGGCGTGGGACAGGATTTGGGTCTGGCTGGCGCGGTGCGGATGGAGGGGGAGGTGGTGACGGTGTTCGGAAGTACGGGGACGGGTAAGACCAAGCTATCTGTCGAGCTGGCGGTTGCATTGCAAGCGCAGGCAGGACGGTTCGGTGCATACACGAGTGGCGAGGTGATTTCGTGCGACAGCATGCAGATCTACAAAGGCCTCGACATCATCACGAACAAGGCGACGCCGTCCGAGATGCAGGACATCCCACACCACCTCATCGGCTTCCTCGACCCAGCGGCGACGGAGGGGGAGAGCTACGACGTGACGCGGTTTGTGGCGGACACCAACCGGATCGTATCGAAGCTGCGTGCGGAGGCTAAACTGCCCATCATCTGCGGAGGCACAACGTACTATCTCCAGCACCTGCTCTTCCCAGGTCGACTGGTTAGCACTCCCAACGCGGCTGCCGGGGTTGATCTGGAGCAGAACGAGACGTACCGCGGTCTTGGCAGTGAGGAGCGCGAGCTGCTGCACCAGGTCTCGCCGGAAAATGAGGCCAAAGTGGATCTTGCAACGCGTGCGACGCAGGACGGCGAGTTGGGGATGAAGCTCTGGCAGCTTCTGCAGCGCGTCGATCCGGCTATGGCGCAGCGATGGCACTACCGCGATGCACGCAAGATCGCCAACTCGCTGCGCGTGTACAAGGAAACCGGCATCCCTCACTCGCAGTGGATCGCTCAACAGGACTCCTCCCCCATCGCCCCTGTCGAAGGCGTGAGTGGCTATCGCAAGCTGCTATTCTGGCTATGGTGTGATCCACCCGTTCTTCGAGACCGACTCGATACTCGGGTGGATGAGATGGTCACACGCGGGTTGGAGGCCGAAGTCCGCCAGATGCATGCTATCGCCCAAACGCTCACGCACACCTACACCAGCGGTATCTTTCAGACTATCGGATACCGGCAGTTTGCCGAGTACCTCGATCGACTCGACACGCTCGCTACGAGTGCGGCGAAAGCGGCTGCGTTTGTCGAGGCGGTCGAGGGCACCAAGACGGCGACACGACAGTATGCCAAGTCGCAACTCAAGTGGGTGCAAAATAAGCTGGTCCCCGAAGTGCGTCGTGCCCAGGCGGCAATCGCTCACGGCGACGTCGAGCTGTACCTTCTCGACGCCACTAACCCTGCGGACTGGGACGATAAGGTTCGCACACCGGCACTGGATATCCTTGCGCGTTTCCTAAACCGCGAAACACTGCCAGATCCTGCCGGCGTGTCCAACCCCCAAGCTGCCGAACAGTACTTGTTGGCAGGGCGAACTGCCAACCAAGCACTCACCAAACTCGGCGCGGATGAAAGCGCACCAGAGGGGATGCAGACCATCCAGGCTAACCGACTGTACACCTGCGACGTGTGCACGTGGGACCCCACCCAACCCGTCCTCGTCCGATACGTCGACAGGGATACGCATCGAAAGGGCAGAGTGCATCGGAACAATGTCAAGCGCCGTACGCCCGACGAGGAAAAACAGAGGAGGAACGAGGAAAAGATCCGCCAGGGTAAGCAGAAGGCTGCTCTGCGCAGACCAGTCCATCCCGATCCCGACTCGCAGGAGTAAACGCCATCATCCCTTCCCATTTTGTCGTGTCAATCATATACCCCGGAACGAACGAGCGAAATCTCCCTTTCATCCTGCACAAGCCAAAGCACTCGCGACGCTGAGACTGTGACATGCGAGTTGCGACAAACAAAAGGAGCGGGGGTGGAGGTCTAGAGTGCCTGTGTGGCGTCTATCTCGATGGCGGGCACGATGGACGCCATGAACTTGAGGAAGATGATCATGTACTGGTCGACCCTCAGACCCTGTACATCCTCCTCGGCAGCATCTGCGCCTTCTGACTGCGCCGCGGCTGGTGCCTCGTCACCCGTGCTGCCCGTGACGCGCTTGACGGCACTTGCGACGCTCCATGCCTTCTTCTTCTTCTTATCCGCCGCGGGTGCACCTCCACCATCTCCCGCTGCTGCTGCTTTGCGCTGCTCCTCGATAACGCTGGCGTTCATGCGCTCGATGACCTTCTTCATCACGCTCGCGTGCTTGCACGGATGGATGCTCGCCGTCGCCACGCCCGCCGCACTCGCCGACGACGACGCCGCCGAGCTGTCCGGCCCCGCATGACCGTGCGGAAACGGCTCGATGGTCACCGTCTTCTGCGCATAGTCCGACGAGACGTCCTCAAAGATCTGCGCAGGCTTGAGCGGAACGCCGTGCTCGTCGTAGCCGACCAGCCACATGCGCGGCGTCTGGTAGTACTTGTCGTACGTGATGATGCAGTCGTACTTGCGCACCGAGAGCAGCTTTCCGTTGTCGGCCGCCGATGCATTCGCGCCTGCAGCAGACACAGCGGCAGTGGCAGGATCGTCCTCCTCCTCGACGCCGCCCGCAAGGTCGTCCGCCTCATCGTCCATATCTGGAATGTCGGGGATGTCTGGGATGTCGCCGATCTCGCCGGCGTATGTAGATGGCGGCACGGTGTTGTGGCCGCCAACGCTGATACCAGCGACACGTGCGGCCAGGTCGTCCTCCTGGCCCTCGGTGAGCTGGTGTTCGGGAGCTGATTGGTCCTCGCCGATGTCGGGAATGTCGATCATGTCGGCTACGCCGCTGCTGGAGCTCTTGTTGGCGTCAAAGTGGGTGGCGACCCACTGGTCGTCGTCAGTGCCCTCGTCGCCGTCGGCAAAGCTCATGAGACGCTCGTCGTCGTCCTTGACGCCGACGCCGACGCCCTTTTCGATCTGGCTGACACGGCGCAGCGAGGGAACGCCGCACGAGATGAGGAACTGCTTGTCCTTGGGCAGATAGTCGCGCGCCTTGGACGGGCTGCCGGCGCACCACTGCCACGTGGGGAACTTGTACGAGAGAAAGTCGCCTGCCGCCACGAATTCATCTGCGATGCGAACGACGGCACGGGAAATCAAGGTGTCAGCATCGTTGTAATGTGTCGATGCGCTGGTGAAAGAGCTTCGACGTACCTGGAGTGATTCGACCGTGCTCCTTGAACTTGGACTCGCGCAGCACTGGCGACAGGTACTCGCGCACCGCCCAAAAGTGGGTCTGCAGCGCGTTCATGATGGGCGTCTGATGGACGTGCGGTGGCGACGGCGACGTCTCGAACAGAGAGCGGTGCCTATGGGTGCTGAGGGGGAAGATGGGGCCGACGTTGAGGATGGTGGAAGAGTGGAGTGGGGTGGAAAGGCGCAGCAAGTGGTGACTGGCACCTCAGCCGCCCGGACCGCACCCACGCAGCGCCAACCAGTGCAGGGATGGTCTGTGTGGCATTTCTGAGCTGCGCCGCCTCGATTAGACCCTGGCCGCTCTCCAAAAGTAATGCGCGTGGCAGCCCGCGTTTTGGGCATGTTAGGGCGTTGAACATTTGCTTGCTGGACGAAAAATGCGAGAAAAGCCATGCTGAAAAGATGGCTACAAAATGGAGCGAAATACCACCATTGTTAGGCCGGTATCGGCCATCTCGCATCGGCCAGCTCCCCTTCTGCACAAGCTACTGTAATGATCTTATCATCACCTCCCAACAACACTGAGCCACGAAACTGCTCCAGACCAAGCCGCACGTCCAAAGACCGAGACCTCAGTTGGCCGGTGCAGCCAGAGCCTCGGGTTTCGGGTCAGAACCAACACGATCGGGACGATCGCAGGTCTTGCACATATGTACATGCACAGCCCTGACTTGATTACACATGAAACGCTGCACTGAAAGCTTGGTCTGCATGTTTGCGGGGTAGAAAGATAGGTCTAGACACCATCGAAGCATTGACCGGTATCGCATCGTCGGAGCTGGGACGAGTGCAGACACCTGGCACCGTGGCGTGTGCTGAATGGAAGCGTCTGGTGGTCTAGAACTCGGCCAACCAACTTTGCAGGTTTGACCCGATGCACAGTCCGGTCAACCCGCGTGGGAACTGCCCTTGGCAGAGTTGCAAGGCCCGATTGATGCTTGGCTTCAGCTGACGCGGAATGCAATTTGTGATGTGTAAAAGTGCGTCTCGATATGGCCTTTTTTGCGGGGAGTTCGACTCTATCTGACGCGCCGATCGCGGTGTCCAATTCGAATGTCGACGCACCAGGTGCACGACGATCGAATAGCGCATCGGTTGCGGCGCTTAGGAGCGTCTATGACCGACATAGCCTCTTTGCGCTGGGCAACACTCCACCTCGATGCTCAGCCTAAACTTTTTCTCCCGCCTCGGTCGTGACGTCCGGGACGCCGCTCGGCTCGAGCTATGCCGCCGTGCGTTTGAGAGCCGCCTAACGAGGCCAGTGCCACGGCGTGCGTCGGCGATCCAGTTGGCCAAGCGAGCTTGCTTCCGTGCCGCCTCGGTGCGCCACTGCCGAGACGAATGTCAGCAGCACAGCAATCGAGATCAAGCACAAGCCGGATTGCAGGCGCCAAAGGACCAACCTTGCCCGGCAACTTGGTCCAGGACAAGCCAATGAATGAGGAATCGAGGCTTGGCAGAGCTCAAAGTGCTCGGATAGTCTAACTAAGGCGTGTGGCAAGTCAGTGCCACTCTTGAGGATGGGATTGCGGCACGCCCGGGTCACCTTGCAGCGGAAACAATCGGCGCTTTTGCTGGTACACACAACCGGTACGATTGTCCACAGCATCTCGAAAAAGAACCTGCAGCCAAGGCGCCAAGATTCTCATCCTTCGGGAGACGGACGGAAGCCACGGGCCGGCAAAGAGTTTCCGGTTGGACAACGGCGGTACAAGAAGCCACTTGGCAGCGGCAACAGGCTGGCGAGAAGGCTTGGGTCGTGTCCCAAGCGCTCGATTGCCACACTGTACACAAAAATCAAAAGCCGGAAGGCCGACGACGGTGATGCAGGTGGATCAGAGCTGCCTCATCAAATTCACAGGCGGCAGGATTCGAGGCTGAAACAAGACGCAACGCACTGGTGGTAGCAGCTCAGCAGAGGATGCTGTCAGGACGGGGCGAGAACCGCTTCTCGATCTACGTGGAGGATTCGAGACCGCGCTCACTCACGCCAAACTTGCCAGCTTTTTTGCGCTTTTTCCTGTCTCCTTTTTTTCTCTCTCAAGCCGCACTCTACCAGGCCGTGATGGGTGGCCCGGCAAATGGACCCAGGGACCTGCATGTCGAGTTGACTCAGAACCCTTGGGCTCTCTGCACTGCCGGCTCCGCCCAGGCAGTATTCGACGGCCATGCCGCCCGCGATGGAGGTGGCTCGCCCCCGCGCCGGAGTTGGTACGCAGGACGAGCTGCAAGCAAATGCCGGCCACGGTTTGCGGTTTGCCTGACAAAGTGCCCTTGACGTCCCAGCGTGGCGGGCCTTGTCAGGATCGCGAGCGGCGTGGATGGCGTTACACGCAATCGTCTGAGAGCGGTACAGTACACCCGCCTTCTCTCCACCCACCCAACCCACACGCGCTTGGCTGGCCCGCCCCATGTCTAGCTGTCCAGACCGTGCTGGAACCTTCTCTCTCCTCATCACCATCTACCGTTGTCGTTGCCGCTGTGCCATTGATCAGCCTATCGACATCCGCCGTCCAGTAACAGCTCAATTCAGCTGAGGATACGGTGCACGACTTTTCTTCATCTTCATATCTCATCTCTATCGTTACCATACCTGGTGCTCGATCGTAACATTATTGCGTGCTCCATTCTGTCCCCATCGCCTATGCACTAGACATCCTTGGCGTCAATAGTCTCGATCTTATCCTCGAGCGACACTCCCACATCCACACGTACACATATCGTCGGCCAAACAGTTCTTCGACATGCTCCATCAACAGAGTGCATCGATGGGGTCGATGGGCATGCAGAGACCCACGGTGCACCTGGAGCATCCACCGTCCATCCCGCGCTCGTCGTACATGTCGAGCGACAGCACGGTCAAGTTTGACGTGCTTTCCTCGCCCGCTCGGCCGCCGGCGTCGTTCACGCGCAGCAGTTCGTCTCGCGGTTTGGACGCGTCGGCACCTCCCAAGCGCCCCTTGTCGAATCCGTCATCGCGCCAGTCGTCTTCGGACTCGATCGACTCGGTCAGCAGCTCGACTTCGTACAGCCGTTCGTCGCCCATCAGCAGCATCGACACGCCCAGCACCACCGATGCAAGCAGCGCAGAAGAAGATGACCTCATCCAGACGGTGTATACGTCGTCGGCTCGTTCGCGCCACATGTCGACAGACGAAGTCAAGTCGATCCTTCGTGCGTCGCGCACCAACAACTCGCGCCTTGGCATCACCGGTCTGCTTCTGTACCGCGACGGCACCTTTGCACAGTTCCTCGAAGGACCAGCAGAGGCAGTGGATGCGCTGTACGACTCGATCGAGCGCGATCCTCGTCACCACGGCGTCATCCGTGTGCTGAGACAATCCGTCACCAAGCGCGACTTTAAGCAGTGGAGCATGGCTTTCCGAGACCTCGACATGATCCGTCACAGATCCCCCTCTGCAGGATCGGACGAGGTCGGCCATGAAATCTCGCCCGAAGACCAGGTCAACGAAGGCTTCAGCCAGCTCATGAACGTAGGCCTCAGGGTCGGAGACCCGTCCGACGACGAGTACAGACCGGATGCGCTGGGAAACGCCAAGCTCGATCTGCCTGCCGACATGTCTGCGCCAATGCGCAAGCTCGTCACCACCTTCTACCGACTCATGGACAGGCCGCTGTAACATACGTACGCGGTCTCTCCTCTCTCATGCTTCTGCATGTATACCCTCATCTTTTTGGTCGTTTCTCGCTATCTTTCTCTGTATCTCTCGCTCTCTTCTTCGGCTCTCCCCCCTCTCTCTCTCTCTTCTTCCATCGGACGCTCTATAATCTCGCGTACACAATCTCCCATCTCTTCTTTTGGTGTTTTGGTCACACACGGGCAATCAAGTCATCGAATCCAATCACGTTCTGGCTGCGTTCCACTTGTTGGGCCTGACTGAAGCTGTTCTGAGGTGGACGAAAGTAGCGCTGTGTAGTGGCAGCCACTCCATACAGGCTACGATAACGGACGGCAGGGTCGATACAGCGTCTGCGAGGCGCAATTTAAATTGTTAGACCGCAAGGGAGCTCGGAAGACGGAGATGTGCTCCACGTTATTTGGCCGGGAAAATTTTTGGGAAAACTGAGCGGCAGCGGGGCGAGTAAAATCCAGAAAACCCTTTCCGAAGGGCACTGGCCTTCTGAGGGTGCTGCTTCGCGCAGCTCAACCTTCTCAACTGTCACCAGCCTTTCTGCACATCGACTCTATACCGACATGGCGAAAGGCGCCAAGAGCAGTGGCGGTGCGCCGAGCTTCGGCGATGCACCCAAGACGACCGATCCGCGCTTCTCGCGTGTTCACACCGACCCGCGCTTCCTCAAGCCCAAGCGCGACGACAACAAGGTGGTCGTAGATGAGCGCTTCAAGGGCCTCTTTGAGGAGGAGAAGGGCAAGAAGAAGAAGACCGACAAGTACGGCCGCAAGGTCGCCAAGGGCAAGAGCGATGCCGACCAGATGAAGCGATTCTACCGTCTGGAGGACGACGACCTCGACCCCACCAAGGCCGACCAAGACGACAGCAGCGACGAGGAGGATGACGACGACGACGAAGAGGCTGCTTCCGAGGCTGGTGCGATCGACTATGCGCGTGGCGAGGGCGACCTCGAGTCAAGTTCCGAAGAAGAGTCCTCATCGGCCGAAGAAGACTCGGACGAGGACGAATCGGACAGCGACGAGGAAAGCAGCGAGGACGACGACGTGATGATCGGCCCGTCGAGCGTGGTCGACCGCGAGCGCAGGAAGAAAGCGGCTCGCGAGGCGCGCTTCGAGGAGGACGATGACAACGACGACGGTCTGGGCTCGGACATCGGCGACATTGATCTGGACGAGGAGGTGGACGAGGAGGTCTACGCCCAGCTCGACGCACAAGCCGAGCGTGCCATTGCGGAAGGCGGTATCGAGGGCGACGACTCGGACTCGGAGGCCGAGGCATCCTCGTCGCGCAAGAAGGGCAAGGGCAAGGACAAGGCGCGCCGGAAGGCCAAATCGAGCAAGGAGAAGATCCCGCGTGGCGACGACACGCACCGCCTCGCCGCGGTGAACCTCGACTGGGACCACGTGCGTGCCAAGGACATCTACAAGGTCTTCAGCAGCATCGTCTCGCCTACCGCCGCCGTCACGGCGGCTGAGGCGCTCCAAGCGCACCGTCGTGCTGCGGCCGAGCCGTCGTCGTCGCGCAAAGCTGCGCCGGCGATCTCGCAGGTGCGCGGCAAGCTGCTGCACGTGCGCGTGTATCCGAGCGACTTTGGCAAGGAGCGCATGGCCAAGGAGGATCTCGAAGGACCTCCGCCCGAGATCTTCAAGGGCAAACGCAGCGGTGCCGCGAGCGACTCGGAAGACGAAGAGATCACCACCAAGACCATCGTCCAAGTCGACGAGGGCGGCGAGTTCGACGAAGAGGCGCTGCGCAAGTACCAGCTGGACCGACTGCGCTACTACTACGCCGTCGCCACGTTTGACGGCAAGGAAACCGCACGCCACGTGTACAACGAGATCGACGGCACCGAGATGGAGCGCACGGCCAACGTGTTTGACCTGCGCTTTGTTCCGGACGGCATGGAGTTCCCGGACGGCGAGGAGGGTCGCGATGCCGAGTTCCGCGACGAAGCGACCGAGGACGCGGCCAACTACAAGGGCGTCGACTTTAAGACGGATGCACTGCGCCACTCGCGCGTCAAGCTCACGTGGGACCAGGACGACCCCGAGCGCACCAAGCTCACGCGGCTCGTCTCGCGCGGCGGCCTGACCAAGGACCAGCTGCGCCAGGACGACTTCAAGGCGTACCTCGCCTCGGACACCGAGTCTGAGCCGGACGAGGACGAGGTGGCAGCCAAGAATGGACGCGACAGGCTGAGGGCGCTGCTCAATGTCGATGGCGACGACGCAGGTTTCGGCAAGAAGGGCAAGCGCAGTGGCGGCGTGTTTGACGACCCGAGTCGCGACGACGACGAGCAGGGCGAGATGCAGATCACCTTTATGCCTGGCTTGTCCGAGGCGGTGGGACGCAAGGCAGCAAATGCGACCAAGGAGGGTGGCGACGAGACGACGCTCGAAAAGTACGTGCGCAAGCAGAAGGAGAAGAAGGAGCGCAAGAAGGCCAAGCGTGCGGGCGAGGATGGTGGCGACGAGCCCGTTCCCGCGCCCGAAGACGGCGGGATCGTCAGCACCGACGCCGGCTTCGACGATCCCTTCTTCAACGAAGACGTCGATATGGAAGCTGCGCTCGCTGCCGAGTTTGGTGATTCTGCCCCCTCCAACAAGACCAAGACGAAGAAGGTCAAGGCGAACCAGACGCGTGGCGAGGACGACTCGGATGCGGGCGAGTCGGCACTTGCGCGTGCACAGCTGACTGCGCTGATCGGCGATACCAACGACGAGCTCACGCCGGATGGACGGCAGCACTTTGACATGAAGGACGTGCTGCGCGTCGAGAGCGGCAAGGACGCCAAGCGCGCCAAGCTGCTCAAGCGGCTGAGCAAGAGCAAGCAGCGCGCCGAAGCCGACTTCCAGGCACGCAAGGGTGCGCCGCTGGTGCAGGACACGTTCGAGATCGATGCCAAGGACGACCGATTCGCCGCACTCATGGACGACCATCGCTTCGCCATCGACCCGACGCACCCCGGGTTTGCAAAGACCAACGCCATGCAGAAGATCATGCACGAGCGAAGGATGCATCTCGACCGCAAGAACGGCGATACCCCGACCGAGAGTGGAAAGCCACAGCAGCAGGGCAGTGGCAAGGATACAGAGCTCGATGCACTCGTGCAGAAGCTCAAGCGTCGAAACGGTGCAGAGGGCGAGGACAGGAAGAAGCAGCGCAAGAGGTCGAAGCGCGGATAAATGCCATCCATGCGTCCCACTGGATTTTGCTGCGTTGGTGTGGGCCGAGACGCAGTGGCGTGTGTGTGGGTGTGAGTGTGTGTGTGTTGAGATTGAGGAGGAATACAAGTACATGCGGAGACGTGGGCGTTGGCTAGCTCATGCGTCTTCGGGACCTTCCGAGCCCGGAATGAGCTGTGCACGCGAAATCGATCAAAGCGAGGGAGGTGGTCAGAAAGAGCTGCGTCACGACTGAGCTGCGTTGAACATCACTCACCATGCAGATGTTGTTTCCGTTCAGAAGTGTCTGGCCTAGCTTGGTCTTCTTCTTCTTGCCGTCCTGGGCGGTCTCGCTGTTTCATCCACAGCCGAAGTCGAACTCCTTCGTCAGCCTGATGCTCTTTTCAAGCGAGCGAAGATTTGAGTACTCACTATTCTGTTACGTCCTCGAGCACCATATCTGTGCGAGCATCATTGCAAGCAGGTAAGTCAGGGGTGCTGTGTGTGGTGGTGTTGAGAGCGGCGGGTACTTACTGACGTAGTCGTCGAATCCGAGCAGGGTACCGCTGAATTCGCGTTCGGACTTCATGATGACCCAGATGCTGGAGCCGATGCACTTGTCGATGAGCTCGAGCGGGAGAATGGTAGGCAGGGCTGCGGCGGCAGCAGCCGCGCCTCCAGATGTCACTTGGCCGGCAGGAGCCATTTTTGTCCTCGAAAGATTGCGTGGTCGTAGTGGTGCAAACAGCCCCCTCAGTTGCGGACGGAGATGGTGGAAATGCCTTCCCACGCGCTGTTCCGAGTTCCGCATTTTTTTGGCCCCACATAGCACGTAACTCCACCAGCGTCCAATCGTGCTTGTGCGCGATCATCAAGTTGCGGGAAACCATGCCCAATCCGGATCTGCAGTCGTACATCGCCTCTCGCTATCTGTCGGGACCCAAGGCTGATGCGATTCTAGCGCGTAGTGGTGGCGATGGCAAGCCCAAGCGCAAGAAGAAAAGACCCGCCCCCGAAGCTGCCTCGAATGGTCTCGTGTTCAAGGACGACTCGGATGCATGGCCCAACGCCGCCACCACCTCGGATGGTGAAGATGAAGCACAGGTTGTAGCTGACTCCGCTTCTGGCTCTAGCGGCTTCAAGAAGGTCGGCACTGCAAGCACGCCTACCACTCTGACAAGTGAAGTCGCCCCTCCCACGGATACTGGTGCTGGTGGGGAGGTGGAGTTCAAAGCGGGGCTTCGGACGAAAGAAGAGATGCGAGCAGCACGGCTTGCGCGCGAAGAACGTCGTCGTACCGCTCCCTCGCCCCCTCCTGCACCAGCTTCGGTGGAGGAAGGTGGGGAGGAGGAGGAGACGGTGTATCGCGACTCTTCGGGACGTCGGATCGACATCCACGCTGCCGAACGCGAAGCCGCGCTGCACGAAGCCGAGCAGCGTCGCAAAGCTGCCGAGCGCAAGACATGGTCCCAAGGTCTAGCGCAGCAGAAGGCAGCCAAGGATGCTGCGTCTCAACTCGCCTCGGTGCGCGATCAAACCGTAGCCCGCCGCGTTACAGACGCCGAGTACAACCGCCACTTCAAAGACCAGCTGCATGCAGACGACCCCGCACTCGCCTTTCTGACAAAGAAGAGAACCCAAGGTCCAGCTAAGCCGGCTTACAAGGGTCCATGGCCTCCAAATAGGTTCAACATCCCTCCTGGCTACAGATGGGACGGCGTAGACCGCAGTAACGGCTTCGAAAAGCTGCTCGTCGAACGAAAACACGCCCTCGCCGCACAGGAACAACAGGCCAGAGGTAAGCCTTGACCCCCACTCACAAACCCTCATCGCAAACACACACCCGTACTAACCTCGAATCTTGCCCTTGGACACAAAAACAGCATGGGGTCAGTCAGACATGTAACCGCCGCACATCCTCGCAATCGTATACCCGCGCGCGCACAGTCGCATCAGAAAAGTGCCACACTCGAAAGATTGCGTGCAGAATCGGTACAAATACAACATGGTCGCACCTGCGTCCCCTGCACGCGGGCGGGGACGACAAGGCGAGATCTTAGAAATACACGGCGGACAAGCCTAGACGCTATCCGCCTGAGACGGTGGTGGAGTTTCCTCTTCCTCGCGCAGGCTTCCTTCGCGGGGCACGGAGCGGCTAGATCCGAGCCTCTGGATGCGACCCGTGCCACTGCTGCCTGGGCGCGACCCGGCCTTGACCAACGCAGCATCGGCCTTGTCCGCACCGCCAGGCGCAAAAAGCGTAGCATCCGACGAGCGGCGCGACTCGTACTGCTGCGGAGCATACGTGTCGGGGAAGTCGATCGAGACGCACTCGGCCGTACCGGGCGTGCCGGGGTACTGCGTCGACACCGCCGGGACGGACGACTTGGGTGACACATCGCCGGCCTTGATCGGCGCGCTTCCGTCCACGACGATGGCGGACAGACCGGGCGAGGCGGCTGCTGCGTCCGGCGTCAGCCCTGCGCGCCTGCGCGAGTCGAGCGAAGGCAGGCGCGCATTGAGGAACGACGGTCGTGTCGGCGTGCCTGCATCCGAGAGGCCCGAGTCGAGGGCGCGCATATGAGCAGGCTGGTGCTTGGTGTCGTTGCTCGCAAAAGGGTCGGTGACGCCGCGCATGCCTGGCAGCACCGCATTGTCCGGCGACAAGCTGTCGGTGAAGCGGTCGTCCCTCCACTTGTAGGCGCTGGAGAGCGAGGCGAGCACGGCTCCAAATGCCTGGACGTACACGTTGGCGACGAGCATAAAGCCCATGTCGACGGCCGAGAGCGAAAGTGTCTTGGAGAGCACGAGCGCGAGCGCATACACGGTGGGCAGCACATAGCCAAATGCGATGGCAAAGGCGATCTGCTTGGCCCAGCGCAGGGCGGGATGCGACTTTTTGCTCATGAGCTCGCTGTCGCGTCGACCGAGGTGCCAGTAGCGCCAGAGCAGCATGACCGAGGCGTAGACGGTGTCGACGAGCTGGAAAATGAGTGTGAGCAGGTTGCTGGTGTCGTTGGCGGCTCTCGAGACGGTGTAGCCAAAGCCGTCGGACTTGTACACCTTGGCCGAGTTGCTGAGGGTGATGCAGATGGTGGTGAGCCGTGCGACCTTCATGAGCGAGGGGAGGATGCTGATGGCGATGCGCTTCTTCCTGCTGGCGAGCGTAGATGGGTAAAAGGCGAGCAGGCGAAGCTGGATGGCAAAGTGGGTGACGAGCGGCACGATGTAGAGCATGGCGGTGGAAGACATCCAGAGGCGGAACATGGCGTCTTCGGAGACGTTGCCAAACAGCTGGTATGCCCAGAAGACGGTGTTGAGCGTGGAGCCGAGCAGCCCGCCGAGCATGGCGAGACCGAGCACCCAGACGACGGGGAGGCGGCGCTTCTGCGGGCTGAGACCGTTCTTGAACAGGACGGCGCAGAGGAGCACAAAGAGGAGGGTGGCGAACATCGAGTAGAGGATGATGTAGGTGACGCCGTTGCGGACGAGTTCGACGGGGACGAATTGGGTGGCTTGGGTTTGGTTGGTGGCAGCATCCTCGACGACGAGGAGCACGCGGTGGCGCCACGCCATGTCGTCGGCCTGCAAAAGGGGCGAGGTCATGGTGAAGGAGAGAGCGCCAGCGTGGCTGTGTCGCGAACGACAATGACAGGCTCGCGATGGCGGTCTATAGGGAGCAAGATGCCGAGGGGAGGGTCTGCATGGGCGAGAGACGGACGAAGGTGAAGGAAGGGAAAGAAGGCTGCTGACAATGTCGTGGTGGAGCTCTCGCCGAGGCGATGGCGTTCTTTCAAAGTGTGGAAGAAGGCTGCAGCGGCTGGAAGAGAACAATGAAGCTCGAGTGTTTGTTGGGACCAAGCGTGCTGGACTGGCGGGTGCGGAGGTGATGTGGCTACCAGATTGTGGACCCTAAGTTAACTTGGAGCGCAGGTCGGTGGATGCGAGACTGCGTGCTGCGTGAGGATGAGGAGGTGGGCGTTGGATGCAGCAAAGAGGTGCGTGTGCAAGCTGCGCAATCGCAGGGGCGAGCGATGAAGAGATGCGAGGCAGGATGCTGGTGTGGGCGTGATAGGCTCGGAGAAGGCCAAGGGGGTGGGAAGACGATGGAGATGCAGAGCGAGGTCGAAAGCGAACCCAGCATAGAAGCGTGGTGCCACTAGCGTCCGAAGCCAAAGCCAAATCGCAAGCGCAGAAAGGCGAGTCGCGGCGGCGGCGGCGGCGGCTAACCTTGTGCGGCTTGCGGTCACCCACTCTGACAGGCAGGCCGTCAGCGAGCGAGCGAGGCTTGTGCCGACTGACAGACGGAGGGGCGGAAAAGTGTGTGGCAGAAGCGACTGCGGTGCTGCAAGGGCTGCGGAGAAAGAGGGGCGGAACGGCAGATTGGGGGCGGAGGCTCGGGCGGAGGCTGGGGCTGGAGCGACAGGACAGAACAGCCGTGCAGCGAGTGACAGCCCAAGGCAGAGGCAGAGGTCAGAGGCAGATGCGCACTGGCGAGCTGCAGCTGCAAACGAGTTGCGCAAACCGAATCGCCGAGAGTCTAAAGAAGCGGCGGCGGCGAATGGATTGGATTGCAAACGAGGGCCGAGCTCTGCGACTGGCATGTAGCACTGCCAGGCAGGCGAAGGCAGCAGCCCAGCAGCTCAGCAGCTCAGCAGCTCAGTGGGGTGCGCCTAAGACACCCGCCGCGTCAGCCGCTCGCCAGTCCCGCACCGCCAAAATCTAGCTCAAACTTCACTCACACTTCCCGCTCCTTCTTCGCATCCCAAGCGTAGAGCCTTGTGGGCCGAGCCGAAGCCAGCTACACCAGCGTGCGCCATTTTCACGAAGCTAGCTTCGCACATCCCGAAGCTCGACGCTCAGACTGCAGAGCGCGATGCAGGCCGTGGGTGCGTGCGTGGATGCAGTGTCCGAAGATGCGGCGGAGCGGCTCTCAGCACCGAGAAAGCGCGCACGATCAGAGGCAAGGGAGCGCCAGCGCGCGGCGGCTGTTGGGAAAAATTCATGCTCTGCTGCAGGCAGCGGCTACAAGCGAGTCGCAATCGAATCGAGGCGCACTCGCCAAGCTCATCCTCCGCTCTCGTCACTCGTCACCCTCGTCAGCCGCATCCAAGCTCGCCAAACCTCACTACTGTACTCTTGTGCCGTCAAAGAGTCGGAATTCGGTCCGCTCGTCACACCGGCGTCCGCTTGGCAAACGCGCCCAAATCAAGATGCGTCGGCCAGAACCCATCCCCTGCTTCTTTGCATAGGCTCTCTGCACTCGTCAATCCCACACTACTCTGCTCACACTATCCTGCATCGCCGGATGATGTTCTGCCTTGTGCGTCGAATATTCAGCCGTGCCGACGGGATCCAGGGCCACCCGGCATCATGCGCGTTGGATCAGGATGCCACTCCTCCGAGCAAAGTGGCGTTTGCATTCCCTTTCCGACGATCCTTCTCCTCCCACCTCCCACCTCATCTCCGATTACCTAGAGCGGGTCAGGGCGGGGAGCGGAGATCTGACCGTCTTTTGGTTCGAATCCGGAATTTCACTGTGATCCGCACAGTGCGCTTGCGCGCGCTTGCGCTCAGATGTGGACCCTTGGAGGCCAAAGGCGGAGTGGAAAGCGCGCCCAGCACCTGCGTTGAATTCGATCCCCGATAGACCCCTTTTGCCGCGGAAGTTACGCCCAACCACCGGAAGTTGCGTTCCGCATCGTGGCCCGATCTCGCTTTCGACCGACTGCCCACCGTGCCCTCTTCCTCCTTCAACACGGACAGACGTCACACGAGCAGAGTGCAGAGTGCAGGTACAGCATAACATTCTGGGCCTACGTCGACTTGAGGTGCATGGACAGCGTCGTGGCAAAGCCGCAGATCGACACCAGCGCGCTGAATCCGCCAATGAGCAGGAACGGGCTGGGCACATACAGATCAAACAGGAAGCCCCCGAGCTTCGAGATGAGCAGGATCGAGAGCGAGCCCGTGCACGTATACGCGCCTGCAATCGCGCCTGCACCCTGTCCAGCTTCATCCTTGCCAGTTGTCTCCATGTTCCCTGTCGCATTGCGGCCGGGTACAAGCGTCGCGCTGCCCGAGGCAGCCTCGTCGCCTCCTGCACCTGCTGTTCCGCTGGGCTCGGCATGATCCTGCACCAAGGCTCTTGCTCTTGCGCATCCTGCGAGGCTTGCTACGATGGCGCCGATCTGACCCACGCCGATGAGTACGGCTGCCGCGATCGATACGGCACCCAGTGGATCGGGCACCTCTTCGCCAGTCTGGCGGTCGCCACCAAACCCTGCAGTGCCCACACCCAGCAGGTAGAATCCTGCCGCACCTGCAGCTGACGTCAACGAGATCGTCGTTGTCGGACTCAGAAGATCACACAGCAGTCCCATGACGGGCGAAGCCAACAGCGCTGTGAGCTGAGCCGTTCCGCCCAGGATCGCGGTGGCGGTAAATGCGGATCTGCACAGCTTCTTGAGTTCATCGCCGGGCAGCGGTGCATCTGGGTTGGGCGAGGGCAGCTTTCGGCACAGTCCCGACGTGTAGTAGTGGTGCGTGACCAGTAGCGGCAGGAAGGCGGTGGTGCCGATCGTGAATGCACGCGCGAGTGCACCGCCCAGATATGCCATGCGCAGCTCCCTCGCCAATCCGCTCTGCCAACGCACGCGTTCGAGCTCGTCCGCAGATGCTCCGGCGCTCTGCACGCGTCCGGCCATACGGAATCCACCCACGGATCCACGCACGAAGCGATGGATGTGAGAGCGGATCACACGAGTCCACGAAGAATGCGATCGTCGATCCAAGCGTTGGCGCAGCCGCGCCCGACGTGCCTGTCGGCTGTCCTCCACCAGCGCCACCGTGCTGTCATGCAGAGCACCATAATCGGCTTGTTGCTGCGTGCTTGTCTCTTCCGACAGCGCGCGTCCGCTACGAACGGAGCTGTACCGACGATCCGTTCGGAGACCCAGAGCGGTGACTGCCGCCACCAACAGAGCAAGCGCGGCGACAATGCCAAAGGTGACCACCGTTGCTCGACGTAGCATCACGTCGTCGGCTATTCCGTCGTGATGACCACCTGAGGTCGAGCTTGGCTCTGACGGACGCTGAGCCTCTAGATACTCGGCGATCTTTTGCGGCAAGCGCACCAGCACAAACACGGCAATCAGCGCTCCGATGCCCGTGAAAATGCCGGCGACAGCCGCAGCTCGGCCATGCCTCGACTTGCCCTTGCTTGTCCTCGACAAAGCATCCGGAGGCGAGCCGATCAGAGCTTCTCTCTCATCCGTCACGCCTGCATCAACTGATGCTTCTCGCCCATTGTGACCGGATTGGGGGCGCAGCGTCGCTTCGGATGCGGTCTCGGAATCAGCGTCCTCAGTCAGAGGACCCGACGCAAGTGGTTGCGAGGCGAGCTTCTGGGAGGTTGTATGCGAGCCGGATAGCTCCGAGAGGATGGCCGAGAGCATCGAGGTGGCGCCGCTGCCGCCAAGCGCAAAGATGAGGCGTGCCGGCACGAGGTCGGGCCATGGTTTGGACGGCAACGTGTACGAAGCCAGGCCGAGGGCGATGAAGAGGTACGATGTGGAAGTCACGGCGGCCAGCCCGATGATCTCGGCAAGCGCGCCCCACACGAGCGAGACTACGGTGGACAAGAGTTCGTCGTAGAATATGAGCGAGCCGCTGAGCGATCCGGTTCGGTCGGGTGCAGCATTGGGCGCCTTGTTCCGACGCTCGTCGAGCTGATGGATGATGAAGGGCTGGGAAGCATTGAGGAAGACGAGAAAGAGGATGGATGCCGAGCAATGCACCAGGAATGCGGCCACGTTGCGCCCACTCACGGTGGGCTTGAAGCCGAGCGTGGTCAGCCAGGAGGACGATGCAGCCGCGTGTGCGCGAGTTGCTCGCGATGGATGTCGTGGGCGCGACGGCATTTCTGTCGAGCCGGACCCTGGCGCCGACCGGCCGCGTTGGCCGCGCTGCTCAGATGGCGGTTGCGTTGTTGGACGCCGAGGCGCTTAGTGCGACGTCAAGTGCGAGCCAAGGAGTGAGGACGACGAGTAGCTGCGGCGGGTTAAGGAAGCACGGCAACTCAGCCGGGCTGGATGACCGCGCCGCGGTGTGTGGATGTCAAGCGGGTCCGAGCGCATCGGGCATACGCCCAATTTTGTGGAGGCAGCCGCGGCCGAAAAAGGCGAGTGTTCGGAAGTGACAGCTTGCTTGCTCGCCCTACTGGCTCTCAAGCCTTTCCGTTCTGAGCAGCGAACGGAGTGCGATCGGTGGCCGAGATCCGGTGGAGCGCATTTACGGCGTGCAGGGTATGCGGAGCAGCTTCCCGAGGCTCTGCCGGCACCGAGAGATGCAGGGCTGAAGCAACAAGATACGGGCGAGATTCGAATCGTCGGACTGCCAAAGTGCACGGCTTGGTGGCTGCGGTCATTGGATCTTTGAAACTGCGAGCAAACTGTCAGCAACGGCCTTCCGCTCCCCATGTACTCGCTACAGTTGCTGGCCAAGCTAGCGTACACAAGCCAGGCCTGTATTTCTCAGACGGACGGGATGCTCGTCGGTGACCGCGACGACGACGGCGACGATGAAGCTGGCTTGGACGCGCCATGTCGCTGGCCCGCGCCTGCGGATGACGTGCAGTTGCTTGGCGCAAGAGGCCAGACCCGGCGATGGACATTCCACCGAGTTGGGCCGGATCTTGGCCGTGGCGAGCAGGAGCCGTGCAAAGTGCCGAGCGAGGGCGGGCAGGAGCGAGCCAAAGTTTTTGCGACGAGATGCGTGAAATTGGCCTATCTCTCTCTGCTGAGCTGAGTCCGCGTCGGCCATGGCCATGGCCTGGAACTTTGGCTGTGTGCTGCTTTTTTGGCCTCTTTTCAGGGTGCAGGCACGCCTCACCTCGCTTGTCTCAAACAAAAGGTCGCTCGGCTCGCCCGCCCACTCGCCCCTGCACTGGTCCAGTCATGCACGCAAGCACCTGCGACACGGCTCTCCACCCGGGGGCCTTTCTGCTGCTGCTGCCTTGCTGCCCGTGACCAGCCAATGCTCCCTTTGGCAACGGGCTGCTGCACATACACTACAGCACTCAGCAAACGCACATCCACGCTCCCACGGCCCAAGGCTAAAAACGGTGCGACGCGGTGGCTCGAGCAGACGGGCAGGAGACACACTCTTTCGAGGCGAGCGAGCCCGCGTGGAGTGCGTGGGTTGCGTGGCGACTGCCATGTGATGGAGGGTTGAGCCCTTCTCCGCGCCTGCCGCTCATCTCGGCTCCAGTAGTTTGACTGTAGGCTGAGTTACATTTGGTTTGGACTGATCTCTGCCCTGCCCGCCCTGCCCTGCCCGCCCTGCCCTGCCCTGCCCTGCCCTGCCCGGTCTCCGGCCCCACTCTGTGACTCTGGCCTCGTTTCGCTTCTTTTTCCCTTTTTTTGGTCGGCCCTTACTCTCTGTACCTGGTGCCGGCCTGGGGATGGATGAGAGTGCATGATCTCGACATCCAGCAGCGGCACGCTTTATTCTCGCGTTCTCGCGCTTTCATCTCACGCCGCCTCATCTGCGAATCCGGCTGCTGCCTCCTGTGCCTGCTGCTGCTTCTTCACGGCTTCACGGCCAAGCGGTCTCTGCTTTGGCGAAGCCTCTGCATTCGCACTTCCCACCCCACCGTCCTCCACGCCGCCATTGACGCACGAATCCGACGCTCGGCTTGCATGCATTCCTGCTACCATCATCTCACCCCTCCCACGCTCATCTGCACCCTACCGTCAGCCCACCACCTTCCAAACCCCTGCTTCACCGCACTCCCGCAACCGCATTTCCCGCATCCGCCATTAGCACGTCACTCGTGCTTGCAGCGTCCACTCGCCTCCTAACTCGCCGCACCCCGCCCACCGCCCACCTGACCCCAACAAAGCCCATCTCCGCCCCACACTCCAAGCCGTCTTCCCGCTCCGTCGCATCGTCGTCACACGCAACTCTCTCTCTCCACCACATCTCCATGCCATAGTGCCCACATACACACTCACTCCGTCTTGCCCTGCCATCTCTTTCCAGCCTTGCATCGCAATTCGCAGTGATTGATCGCCCTCTGGCCACAGCCGCCGGCACCCTGCACCATCCCTCCGGCGCCGCTCATGTCGCTACGCAGCTATCCGCCCTCTCACGACGACTCCCTCCACACCCACCCCCACCCCCAGGCCATGGCGCAACCACCCCTTCCGCCAGCCTACGGCCCGGCCTCCGCACCCGCGAGCCAGCTCTACGTCAATACTCCGAGAGCCATGAAGGAGTACGATCTCAACATGCCGCCACACCCGCCTCAACCGCGTACCTCCTGGGACACTGCACCAGCCGATCCATACGCTCCCCGCCATCCTGGCTTCCAGCATCAACGTCCTGCGCCCTATCCGCCATTCGACCAGCGTCACCCTCTCGACGCAGAACCATCTCGCCCAGGCCCAGCCCATCCTCAGCACGTCCCACAGCATCCGCATCTCCATCCTCACCCCTACAACCCACCGCCCCAAGCCACCTTGTACGCCTCCTCCTCACGACATCAGCCCGCAGATCTCCACCACAGACACGTCTCACGCGCAGCCTGCCTCTCTTGTCGCTCCGCAAAGCGCAAATGCGACGGCGTCAAGCCCGTCTGCGGGCCCTGCGCTCTCCGCGGCGTCAAGGACATCTTCCCCCAGGACGATGGAGGCTGCGTCTACGTCGCCTCCAAGCGCGGCGGCCCCCGCTTCAAAGGCATCAAGGGCGCAGAGGCCACAAAACGCAAGCTCGACGAGCGCGAAAAGACCGGCAAGGTCAAGGGCTCCAGAAGCTCCGACCACTACTCTCACGACGATTCGCACTCCCTCTCGCCACCCGACCACACCTCCAACAACAACTCTCCCTCCGTATCCACCCCGCTCGACCCCGCCACTCACGCCAACTCATACCCACACAAACACTTTGCGCCGCATGCACCCAGTTTCGATGCTGCCCGTATGGGACCCAACATCTTTGGCGCACAAGTGGGTCCGCCAGATGGCCATGGCCCCGCCGAAGACGCCGCCGACGCATTCTCCTTCGATCGCGAGCGCAACGCCCTCACTCCCCGCAGCCTCTTCCGCCCCGATGCTGCCGTCGGAGGCGGCCTGTTTGATGACCTCTCCCTCTCCAACTTTGACCTTTTCCAAAAGCTCTCTCCCAACCAGGCAGCCGTCGGCCTCTCGCTCTCCAACTTCTACCAGAAGCTCGAAGATTTGCCAAAGGCCGGCGTGCTCGCCATGTCCAATGTGGACGAGTACGGAACCATCGAGGTCGACATGCCCTCGGCGCTCCTCGAGATCGAGACCGCAAGCAAATCCAGCGTCGCCGTCAACTCGGAACAGCAGGCGCGTGCTCTGCTACAAGACTTCTACGAGCTCGTGTATCCTGCCTGTCCTGTCATGCTTCCTTCGGGCCACCTCTCGTCGCTCGCCTTCCATCTGTCCGAAGACGAATCCTCGGCACTGCTCGCAGCCATTTCGGCCTGCGTCGCCCTGCAGCTCCCACAGACCGAAGCCAAACGTATCGTCAAGGGCAGTCTCTTATTCCACGACCCCAACGACCACGAGACCAAGGCCGAGCTTCTCGACCTCGAACACTCCTCGCGAGAAGAGATCGCAGCCTACCATGCAAAATCCGCAGAAAAGCTGCTGCTCAAGAAGGTGGCGCTCCTCGCACGCGCGTCCTCCTTCCCCTCCGATGCGGCCAAGGCGGTGGGATCCAACAAGTTCACGGGCACTGACCGCGGCAGTGCGGGCTCGGACATCGAGCTCGTCAGGATTAAGCTCGTCGCTACGCACACCTTGCTCGCGCACTACCACTACGGAACGTCCAACAGCCGTCGCGCCTTCCACCACGCCTTGCAGGCATGGAACCACGCTCAGGCACTCAACCTCGACTCGGGCGAAGGCGCCCCTTCCGCGCCATCGTGGTTCAGCCACGCGCAAAAGTGCGACTGGGCGCGCAGAGCCTACTGGACGTGCTACACCGCCGCTACCGTCATGTCGTGCACCGGTGGCTTCAAGCCGCTTTCCGTCACGCGCGACATGCCCTCGGACCTCGGCCTCCTGCCCGACTTGCGCGGCGATCGCTCGAGCTGGAAGGTGCTCGTACGCGGCGCTCAGTTCGTCTCGAGATCGTATGCCAGCCTGTATGACCTCGACTCGTTCAAGAACCGCCCGGAGAACAAGCTGGCGGATCCGGCCAACCAGCCGCGCGACAAGCGACGCGGATGGGAGATGATCTTTGAACGTATGCAGAAGGTCGACGCCGATGTGATGCAGTATGCGCGTTCCGACCCCGCCTGGAGCGACGAGAGCTGCTTTGCGCCCGGCGTGGGTCTGTCGCGCCGCACCGCGCAGTTCGAGGAGGAGAACGAGATCCGCCTGAGTCGCAGCCTGCGCGTGGCGGGCAAGCTGATGACGAGCGGTGCCTTGATCATCCTGCACCGAGCACAGGCGTTTGCAAACGCACGCATCTTTGTGGCGCCGACGTGCGGCATTCCTGGCGCCTGCGAGGACAACAGCGACACGGCGTCCGACGTCGGAAGTCGCAGGGGCGGACCCGACCGATTGTGGCACCGCGAGGCCGAAGGGCTTCCGCCTTCGGGCAAGCCAATGGCCTCGGGCGAAGAGCACAGTCCGCTACTGGAGGCAGGCGCAAAGCCGACATCGAGCACGAGTCAGAGCGCTCGATCGCGAAGCGGCAGCACGCTGAGCAGCAACACCGGCAACGGCAGCGTGGCCAAGAGCCTCACGGGCTCCTCGGCATCGGTCGGTGGTGGTGCCGTGACGTTTATGTCGTGCGGCATCCCGTCGCGATTCAGCGGAGGGCCGTTTGAGCCGTCCGAGTCGCTCGACAGATGTCGCTTTGCGGCGGGCGTCATGTATCTGCAACTGACGCACATCAACACGAGCACCTTCCGACACGGACGGCGCGAGTCGATGGCGGTGCTGCCCGTCGAGGACAGCCATGGCCGCGAGAACCGCGACCAGTGGTCGGCTCCGTCGCTGCCGCCTTTCTCGGCCTGCTCGCTCGTGCTGGCGGCATACGTGCTGCTCATGGAGACGCTGCATGCCCAGATCGCAGCGGGCCTCGAGGACGACTTAGACTTCACCTCGGATGCGATCGATGAGAGCGAGCTGTACGAGCTCTCGCCCATCCTGCAGCCGGACCCGCATCGTACGGCGCAGATCCCTGCGATCGCGGGTAGGCAGGCCTACATGCTCGCGATCAAGCTGAGATCGTGCATCTTGCACATCGAGGCGGCGCTCGAGAAGTTTTCGCGCGCCTGGGAGATCGCAAAGGGCTATGCGCAGGAAGTCAAGCTCCTGCTCGAGGTCAATCAGAGTCTCTTTACCGGTTCCGCGGGTCAGATCAAGCCGTAGCCAGCCGCAGACATCGCTTCGTGCCCCAGGGCATCCAGTCTTGCAGCTCGCACACACCACTCTTTCCCTTGCACCCATTCGCAAGCATGTTTTTGGTCTCGTCGCTCTGGAAATCTCACTCGGGTGCGTCTGCTCACGCATTGACAAGATCGTCTTTGGTGTCAGTTCGTGCGGTTGGCAGGCAGTGGTTGAGCGCGTGCATTGTTCCGGTTGCACGCTGCGGTGAGGATGCGCTGCACAAGCCACGAACGGAGCGGACGCACGCTGCACATGGAAGATCAATGTTTTAGGGATTGAAATCGAGCACAAACGTGTCGAGCTTGAAGTCGAAGAGGTTGGGGAGGTTGTGAGAGGCCAAGGAGACCAAGCACGGGAAAGGTGGTAGGAGATTAAATAAAGACTAGAGCGATGGTATCATGGTGGGGTGACGCAGAGTTGCAGGATTGGAAAGGCGCGGGCCTTAGTCCTTGCGGGAGAGCTCGATGACGGGGAGCGTGAAGAAGCTCGTGTCTGGGGTGAGCAGACCCGCGGCGCCGACGTACCAGGCGATTGCGGCGGTGAGGATGCCAAACGATCCACCTGCCGTCTGGATCTTCGCGTTGCCCGTGAACTCGGCTACGAAGAGCAGGAGGAAAGTGATGTCGAGGAAGAAGAAGAGCGCCACGAGGCCGACCGACGATCGGAAGGATGCGAGCAGCATGATGAACGTAAAGATGAACCAGGCGCTGAGGTAGATTCCGACCGCGTTGGCGAGTTGTGCCTCGGGCACACCGTTCTGGTTGTAAGTTCCCTGAGCGATGCCGAACCAGGGGATCTGGAGGATGGCGTACGACCACCAGAAGGCGCCGTAGGATGAGAATGCAGTCGCACCAAACGTGTTACCTGCCGCAAACTCCCACATGCCTGCGAGGAACTGCGCCAATCCACCGTAGCCGATGGCAAGACCCACGACGACGTTGGGCACCGTCACACCGCGTGCCTTGACGTTGAACATCGACAGCACAAACGTGGTCGCGGCAAAGCCGAACAGTCCGAGCGGTGCAGGGTTGGCAAACTTGCGGTGGTAGACGGGGAAGGCCGGCTGGGACGAGTCCATGGGATGGCCGCCGGGCGTGAGCGCGCGCATGGTCTGCACACCACCCTGGTAGCCGTTCTCGTTGTTCTTGATCTCAGACATGGCGACAAGATAAAGTAGCGTATGATTCGAAAAGAGGCAACGAGGAAGCAGGGAGAGCAGCGCTTTAAGTAGGATTCGGGGTCGAGGGCAGGCGAGCGGGGGACCAATCGCTAGTTGACCGACAGTGCATCAGGCGAGGCGGGGAGCAGGAGGACGAAGAAGAAAAAAATGAGCTGAGTTTCGCCTTGAATGCGTCAGCGCTCTCCAAGGCATGGACGCACAAGAGGGCAGGCTCCGGCGATGTCAAGTGTTGGGTCATGTTGATGCAGCTTGCCGGGCGGAGAAGTGGCACTTTGACGGCCGTCGCTGTCCATTGAGAGATCTGCCCCGCAGCATGCGGCACTGCAGCGGACATCCCTTTTTTCCCCTCTTCAACCTCCACGCAACATGCACTCGGCGAGCGCCCATCTCGGCTAACCGACTCTCCACTTTTTTTCTCCTTCAGCACGCCCTCTCTCGGTCACGGCGGAGGTGCCGATCGTGGGAGGAACGTTCTGTCCATGCTCCTCGCAATGCGTTATGTCCGTCGGACACTTTTTTAGTGCCTCCCAAAGACCCCGAGCCGATACCAGACCTTGACCCCTCATCAGGCGCTAAGAGCCGTGGCCCCAGACCGGCACACCCGAGTCGATCACAGGCATGAGAAGAGACAGACACTGGTAAACAGACGTCTCGGCAATGCCGGAACGCGCTCCTGCACGTTGGGCTGCATCTCGTGCAGCTGAGCGAAACTTCCCTCGCGGACAATGCCGTCCCCCGCCCCAACAATCCAGGCACACAACCGTGGCTTGCCACAACAGATGCGCGGTAGAGGCAAGGCAGGCTGCTGGTGCTGTGGTCAGTGTGGAAGGGTTCGCCGGTGTGAAGAGCCCGACTGCATAGCGCGCTGGGAAGCCAAAAGAAAAAGCCGCTACTGTATCCGGCCCGAGGATGGCGACGCGCTGGAGCGGCCGAAATTGCATCCCCGCACCCGCGGCACGGAGCTTTTGCTCCCACTAGCGCGTCATTCCTCACTGTCGGAGTCAAATCTTTCGGCCTACGCTCTTTCGCCTGCAGCACACGCTTCTCCACGACGCCGCGGCTTCAAACGGCCTTAACGGCACCGCCGCCAAGCTCAACAGCTCCTCACCAATCGATCCGGGGTAGCCTGCGGACGGTTAGTGGGGCTCCATACTTTCTATCTTCGTCGACAATGGTGCCGCGAGCAAACATGTGCATAGCCGAGGCCGGCGCTAAGGCCAAGAACCGGCCAGTCAGCCAATCGCCTCCGCCACCTCTTGGCCGCCCATTGACGCAACGCCAAGGCAGCATGACGGAAGACAAGATGCTTGTGCTCCCCTCCACTGGCTCCAGCTCGACGTTTCCCCGGATCGGCGTCCAAATTCTCCACCGTCCGGCTCTCGGCTCGCTCATCGCCCCTGTCCCCTCGCGATCGTCTATTCACAGTGTTTCACTCTGACTGCGATCGTCTTTCTTCGGCTTGATGCTGCCCTCATCTCGGCGACTTCGCATACGATCCCATTCGGCTCAACCCGATCCAAGCTCTGATCACCGATCAGCGACCCGCCCTTGCCTTCATCTCAACTCGCACATTCCCACTGTCGTCGTCGTCGTCGCCGCCGTCGTTGTCGTACTTGGTCACTCGTCTCCACTCACATTGCGTTGAAACAGCTTGCACATAAAGACGAGACAAATGCAGCGATACTAACCATAAACATCGAATGAAGACTAAGCGCAATCACTTATCCCACGCCACCCGTCCACCACCAAAAATGTAGGGGTAGCAGGTCTGGTAGTAGTTGACAAACGTCTTTCTCCCTGCAATCGAAGGCGCCGTCGCATAGCTGCCGCCCAGCACCACACTGTGCTTGCCGTCGAAAAAGTCAGAGCTGTAGCCTGGATACAGCGTCGAGGACTGGAATCCCTCGTACTCGGCAAACACTGTGCTCGTCCACTCCCACACACCGCCATTGTGGCCAGGCAGTAGCGTGCCGTCCGAGTCGTAGCGCGGCAGCGTCGCTGGTACCGGGTGCCAGTTGCGGAAGCCCACGTTGGCGCACGGCGCCGCCTGGCCCTGCGTTGGATTCTGCGACCCGCGTCGCTTGCCACCTGCCGTTGCAGTTTCGCCGCTGCCTGCTGCCGTGCCAGGTCCGTGCATCGAGATGCCCGGCGGGTGGATCTCTGTCTTGAGCACCCGGCGTGACTTGTTCTGCGGCTTGGGTGCGTTCGTGTTCTCCGTCACATAAAAGCGACGCAGCATCATGATCGCCTCGTCGCGCAGATATCCGCCGACCGATTCGTACCCAGGCGAGCTCACAATGGCGTCGTCGTCGTGCAGTCCCAGCACGCTGCCGTTGCCACCGAAACGCTCGTTGCCGGCACCAAACACAACGCGCCCGATTCCAACTTGTCGAAGCGCCGCGCCGCACATGATGCACGGCTCAATCGTCACGTAGAGCGTCGTGTCCTTGAATGGATTGTCGCCTTCGGGTCCCGAATGAGGAGCCACGGCAAAGTCGGTTGCAGACGGCGGCATGATCGACAGGATGTGGTCAATCGCCTCCAGCTCGGCGTGTCGGGTGGCATTGAGCAGCTCGTTGGTGCGGTTGCGACCGCGTGCAATCACCTCTCCGTTGCGCACAAATACGCCACCGACCGGCACCTCGTTGGCATCCAAAGCCTCTTGAGCCATGGCCAGCGCCTCGCGCATCCACTTGAGGTCCTCCTCCGACTGCTCTTCGCGCGGCACGTACCGCACCGCCGAGCCACGCACGGGGGCGGGCTGCTTGCCTGGTGGATCAATGTCGTTGACCTCGGCTTGCTCTTCAGTCGAGTCTCGATGGAATGGCGGCACGGTCAAGTCGAGGACCAGCGCTTCGGGCGGTGCATCCATCAGCTTGCGGAGCTCTGCTTGCGTTGGCAGTCGACCGCCCTTCCAGCTCGCATAGGCCGACAGCTGGGTGCCCGACGCCTGTACAGGCCAGTGCTGGGCTACCGACATGTCAACGGGACCGTAGAACGTGCGAACGAGATAGTCTTTGCCGCCCTCGCCTTTCATCCACGAGGCCGGAGCATCGTTGCTCTTGGTGGCCTCGAGAAAGTCGAGATATTGCGCGTTGGAGATGGGCAGCGCCGAGATCGAGAACGCCTTGGCGTCCACCTTACGGCGAGGATTCTCATTGTCCCAGCCGAACTCGGGCTGGCCGAGCTGAGCGTTCAGCTCGCTCACGTCGCCTGACGCCTGCCGGGCAACAAAGTCGAAATCCTTGGTGTCATCGTCGTCATGGCCGAGCTCGACCGAGGACGCCTCGAAGTGGAAGCGCTGTTCCAGCGACTTGGGCCCGCCGCGCTGATCGTACTGGACAGCCCATTGCTGTGAAAGCGATCGCCAGTCCGGCATCATGAAGCCTGCAGGCGGTCGAGTGTTGGGCGACTGGATGAGCATGTACAGCAGCGTTTCCAGGTGCAGGTTGATGTGCTCCAACGTCATCCAAAGCATCCTCGCGAGCCGGCGGTTCAGCACCAGATCGCCGCGGCCAATGTCTTCGTAGATTCGGTCCACCCTGCTTTGCACCGTCTGCTGGTATTCGAGGATCTCTTCCAGCGCGGGCCAGTCTTCAGCGTTGGTCGGCACCTCGCTGTGCGGATTGCACTTGGTGGTGTCATCCATGTGAGGGTCGATGCCGCGTTCAAAGATGGCCGAAAAGCGATCGTTGGTGTGGGACTGTTTGAGGTACGTCGAGATGTGGATGTCAACAAACGCCGGAATGTGGCCAAGATAGAAGAGGCAGATGTGACGAAGGTCGATGGGCTTCTCGTGCAGCTTGTCCTGGGGGATCATGGTCAGAGTGACGCAGTTCCAGGCGTCCCAGACGGTCTTCCAGTCCGCAAGGCTGGGCAGGCCAGCCGCAGGAGCCTTCTGCGCCATCTCGTCCAGATTGCTGCCTCCCCAACCATCGTCGATGATCGTCTCTGCGGCGTTGCTGTTCGGATGAGTCTCTTGCTGCTGCGGAGCCGTCTTGGAGGACAGGAGCTCCGGGCACGCCGCCGAATTGGAGAAGTGGAAGGCAGGCTTCTCGACTAGCCAGATATCATAGCGATCCGTCTGGTCGCTCCAGCGCTGCACCACTCTCAGACCCGCATAGTCGAAGAGATTGAGCGTCTCTCGTTCGCCAAACTTGTAGCTCGCCTCCATGTGGATGAGCTCGCCTTGCTCCATCTTGATCGTGTCGGCCAGGCCTGGCACGCGAATCTCGTGCGCCACCTTTGCACGATAGTACGACTCGTGGCGTCCCTCGCGTGCATTGTACCGGTCGAAGTACTCAAACTTGCTGCTATCGATAGCGTTGCCGCCGAGCGCCCGGTTTGCATGGTCCAGCCCATTGAGGATAAAGTCGCGGGTGAGTCCGGCCGGATCGTTGTAGGCCAGCGCCACCTCGGACGGCTTGTTGCGGCGATCGATCGAGATGAGCATCGTGTCACCGGGACGCATGCTGTCGCGGGCCGTCTTTGCGAGAAATTCGGCGGCAGCCTTGCGGTCAAAGTTGCCGATGCTCGAGCCGAGCCAAAGTAGGCATCGCTGACCCTCCTCGTGAGCGCCGGCCGCAGTCGACGCCGTCTTGAGGCCGCCTCGGCCGATGAAGTCGAGGCCCGCATCGTACGTGGCCCACAAGCCGTTGATACCGACCTTTCCTCCGTGAACGGTCCAGGTACCGTCGTCGCCCTGCACAGCCTCTTGCTGTCGGAGGTCACGCAGAGTGCGCTCCAATTCGGCCTTGTCGAGGTCAAGGGCGTAGTAGTGAACGCTCGGTCCGCGTCCAGCGAGTGCAGGAAGCAGCTTGAGAGCACGCAAGAGATGGATCGTCTTCTTCAGAGAGCCTGCACCGAGCTCGACGAGAGAACCGGCCCCCACGGCTCGATCGCCGTCGAGGCCTTCCTCGGCATTGACGCCTCCATTGAAGCGTCCGACCTGGCTGTCACCCCACCTCTCTTTGCCAGACTTACCTGCGTCGCGCTGCGGGGGCAGAGGATCTTCGCGCTCGGAATCCTTCTGATCCCGAGGTGGTTCTTGACCGCTCTTCAGAGTGGTGTGGTTGAGGGTGCCGGGTGATGCAGTGGGATGACCAAACATTCGCAGAGCGATCTCTGGTCCATGGTCCTTGAGGATCTGCAGCTCCGCGTTGTACAGGTAGTATTCAGGAGCTGCGGTGAGCTTGTCGTAGAGGATGAGGCCCTGCTCGTCGTACAGGATGGTCGTAGGCAGCGTCTTGCGGTAGGAGAACTTGAGGTCTTCGGGATCGCCGGCCTTGCCCGGGATGACGAGCTGGTCGGCCTGTAGCCCAGCCACGATCTGGCGGCGCAGCTGGTCGTCTGTGGAGTCGGTAGACAGGCTGTCGGCGCTGCCAGAGTAGAGGTCGACAACGGGAACGGCACCGAGAGCTGGCGCCGGTCCGGCAGCCTCCTTCTTGACCGACATCTTGAGCGAAACTGTGCTCGGAAGAGAGGGCGTTGCGTCCGAAAATGGAGCTGCAACGGCAGAGGGGGCCATCCTTTGAAAGCTGGGCGTTGACAATGCACGGCAAGGCGTGCAGATGAAGGAGCAGACCGGTTGAACGATTCGCTAGTCAAAGAAAGAGCCGTGGAAGGCAAAGGTAGCTTGATGCGGTGCTACGGGATGCAAACGAAGCGAGGGTAGGGCAACGCTACTCTTGGCTCAGCACGGCTGTTGTCCGGAAGCATATATAGCTGCTCGTCAAGAGCGCACGTACGATGGCTAAGGAAACGACGGCGTCGGTTGGCCAGGCAAATCGAGGGTCCAAAGGGGCTCTGCAGATGAGACGCCACGGTCGTAGCTCAGCGGACCTGCGAGGCGCAGTAGACCGATGACAGGCAGCAGCAGCAGCGGAGGCTCTGGCGCAAACGAGCGGAGGCAGGCAGAGCCGGGATCAGCGGCAAGCCGGGATGGAGTCCGTGCTCGCTGATCGTCGGCTACAGACGGCGCTGCGGACGTCGATTCTGCGCGCGGACAGGCACAAGGCGACTCTCGTCTGTCTCTCACACCCTCACTTTGGCGAATCTCGCAAATTTCGGCCACCGCTCCTCCACTTTGGCTGGTTGGCTAGGCACGAGGCGCGCCAAGCGAGCCGACTGTGCAGGGTCTGTTGACTACAGCAGATCGCCTGTTGGCGTCCCAGGCGGGCGGCGGGTGGCCAGCCAGCCAGTCCGACGGCACAACACCTCGTCACCCCGTGAGGTAAAGGCGGCGGGCGACTGTCGAGGCCCACCTCCTGAGAGCACAGAGTGGCTGAGCCCAGCATCGCCGACTTGGGCGAAAGAGGACACCCACGCAGGGTCTGGTGACAGCCCGCTGCCTCCACAGAGGTGCTGCCAAAGCGGTGGGCTCTGGACGCCCTGCGCCCACTGAAGCCTTTCCGCTGCCCCACAGAGTGTGACTCTGCGATGATGCCCCGACGAACTGCAAAGTGGCGGTAAGGAAGCGGGACATCCGAGGCGTCGATTCTGGGCCGTGGAAACCGATGGAGGGCTGACATTTGCACCTTCCGGGAGATCCGAGCTGTCCGTGCGGCGTGCCGTCCGTAGCAATTCCGGCTCACATGAACCCATTCTTCATAGAGCAGAGAGCCAGTTTGCAAGGTGGGAACATTGACAGCGACTCGGACTGCTTCCGGGCCTCCGGAGATCCGAGCCATCGCGAGAACTGGTGTAGGCAAGCTAACACTCGGCTCAAGAGCAGCGTCAGTCATGCGAAGTGACAATACAGCATCGGCGGAAAGAAGCTCACCTGTGAAAGTGGCTGTGGCTGTGACTATGAATGTGACTGTCAATGCGTGAGAGAAATGGTTTGGACATACTCGGCTCAGCCTCAGTCACCCCGGCGGTAGCGAGAAAGCCGTCGGTCGCCGCAGAACGACTTTTATTCAGACGTCTCCAGTCTGGCTAGCAGCTGCGAAGGAGCCCTAGCCTGCTCCCAGCCGGCGGGCGTCCGATACGCATGCTTTCTTTGACTGCGACCAGAAGTGAGCCATTTGTGGCCGACTCATTGAAGGTTGCACTGGCGTTTCACAGTCTCTCGCGAACGTGCTGCGCTCGAAAGCGCCCGTCTCAGCCCACGGAAATGCTCCTTCAATGCCGAACAACTGCGCTGACACAGTGCGCATCGACATCACACTGGCGGTCGGTCGCACACGACGTGCTGGCGTAAACAGACTTGTTTTGGTGGTAGAGCTTTGCTTTTTGTAGAGGTACAGGATGAAGCGAGACCTAAATAGATCATCGCCCCAGTATCGGGAACGGATGGGACTGGCGAGGAGAACAACGCAAGCTCGCAGCGTTGCCTCGACAGCGGATGCAGCAGTGTGAAAAAAGCGAGACGACGGCCCTGACTGCGAGACCGTGGCACTGTGATGCTGGATAGATCCTAGACGTAAGAGGTGGAGAGGAGGTGGGAGAAGATGCAATTGCGAGACCAAGAGACACGACCGAGAGAGAGTATGATTTACTCCTGGTCGATGACGGTGGTCTGGAGGCCCTTGCAGGTGCCGAGGCCGAGGACGGGCATGGCGTAGGTGTAGAGCTTCTCCTTGGCGCCCTCGTCGTCGTTACGCTTGCGCTCGAGGCGCACACGCAGGCGGCGGGGGAAGTTCTTGACACCGTACTTCCAGACCTCCTGGTTGAGCTTGGGGTCGAGACGGACGTCCTGGGTGCCCATGGCCTTCTGGGCGAAGGCGACGACCTCCTTGATGGCGCGGGGAGCGCGCTTCTTGAAGGCGGTGTCGTGGACGCGCTTGTGCAGGTTGACGGTGTACTCGCGGGTCACAACATCGTTGAGAGCCGAGCGGGTCTTCCTGCCCTTCTGAGTCTGCTTGGTGTCCGCCATCTGTGAGTATCAGGAGAACGATGCAACGGAGGCGTGAAAGTCGGAATGGTCAGCAACGTAGCTCGAGTCGGCTGTGCGCAAGCTGCGGTGTATCGCTCGCTACCAGCGATCCGCATCCGCATCTCTGTTTGTATCAAAGGTCGATCGGGTCGGTTCTGTCGGTGCTGATCTGTGTCGGGATGCTAGAAGACGTGCGAGTCCGAAGAGGATAGACGAGGGCCAATGCCCACGGTCACAGTAGGTCCTGAGATCACGAAGCTCGGGCTCCACCCATCGACCTCTTCAACGCCATCCAATCCTGTGCTGCTGTTCCCGTCGCGAGTGTGATATCGACCCTGCGATCTTGATTCAAGCAGCCATAAGGTGGAATGTCGAGGTGATGAAAGATGCGCCCCGACTGCCGTACCGCTGCTGCAAGGTGTCGGACCGATGGAGTGATGGACCATGGTGCGTGCCGGCCTCAGCGCAGCGGAACTGAAGGGGGACAGTATAGTAGGCATGCAGATGCTGGAGGCGGTCGACGATCTCGGGGCAGGATGATTTCGGGTGGTCGCCGTTTGGCTACGAGACGCTTACGTCTTACTGGATCAAGTTGGTGATGCGATGAATGGTGATGTCCGTTGTACGTGCTGGAGTTTAAATGGTAGAGAGTGTCGTCCTCAATCGTTGGTGTCGGTGTGTTCTATGACTGCGATGCGAATTGCTCGCACCACTCCAATGACCCGCCACGGTTCGATTCTCGTGCCCAGATTGCTGACGTCCAAATGCTGCGTCCAACGTACCCTGCCGATGCTTTGTCGAGTCGTCGTAGAGATGCGGATGATGCTGGTAGATGCACTGAACACTTACTTTAGATATCGATCTTGAGGTGATGGTATCGCGGAAGATGCAGGAGAGGGAGGATGTTGCGATACTCAGACGGCGCACCTGGCCGCCCCGACCCGCAGCTTGGCTGCTTGCCCTCAGCCACGGCAAGCTTCGAACTTGCACTCTGCCTCGTCCCGTGCCCGGCTGCGCCTGCGAAGGCAAGGCTTCGAGCGTCTCCCCCGCCTGTGGAAAGCAGAGCGAAGCCTCGATTCTTGAAGAGCGCTTCGGATCCGTGTCCACCGTTGTTCGATTTTGGTCACGTGTAGAACTGTATTTCGAATTTTGGCGGGCGCCTGCTCGTACGAATGCCAGTCTCGCACCAAATCCACGCAAAAGACTGCTTTTTATTTGTCAGCAAGCCGCACCCTAACACTTCGTCCGGATTTCCAGCTCAAGCTGCCGGACCCTTCTTCGTCCTCTGAACAAGCTGGGGTATGCACGAATGTAATGGGATGCACATGCGCGCCAAGATGAGCATCCTACACGGCGAGGTCCGTCCGAGCGGAGGTGGGAATATCACTATGCAGAAGAGTTGCCGGATGAGTATAACTACAAGGGGTTGCACGAAGCCGCCGTGACGGCGAGAGAAAGGGTTGCGATACATTGACGTGGCCGGGCCTGTTGGCTGCCGACCGAGCCGAACGCGTCGACAAGGTGTGTCGTACGTGCTCGAACGGCTCTGAGACGACGGCAATTGGTGAATGTCGAAGGCTGAGCACGCACGCTCACGCACAAGCACACGATTTTGGTCTAGTCCGTAAACTTGCAGCACGAGCTACTTTTACACAGCACCAGTCTTGGCGGCGTTGAGCTGAATGACGCCGAGGGCTGCAGTCTCGGCGAGGCGTTTCGCGGAGCTGTCGATCTGGCCGAGCAGCAGCGTCGCCTCGAGGCGCGAGGGCTCGGCGGGGATCTTGAACAGACGGTTGACGTCCTCGATGGGAAGAGGCGCCAGACCCTGCGCTTCGCGTGCAGCGTTCTCGGCCTTCTTTCGGGTGAGGTAGGCGTCGGCCTTGGCCTTCTCACGGGCGAGCTGGCGCGCCTGGAAGCCGACGTTGCCGGCCTCGGCGGCGTGCTCGTCCATGATCTCGAGCGTCGCCTCGAGCGACGAGGCGAGCACGGGCTCCAATGCGAGGTTGAGCGAGGTATACGAAGGAGCGAGCGCGGCGGTGGGTGGGTTGCGCAGCAGGTCCGAGGTGCTGGGCTGCACGATGGAAGGGCCCGGTGCGCTTGGTGTGGAGATGCTGCTGAGGAATGCGTCGAGGAGAGCGGTGTTTCGGAGCGAGACGGGGATCTCGACGAGGATGTTGGCAAAGGTGAGCTTGTGGTCGATGAGGCTCTGGGTGTGGAACTTGCCCTTCTTGTGAGCCTCGACGAACGAAGGCGAGAGGCGGTACGCCTTCACCGCGGTGTTGCCCTGGGCAGACTGGGCAAGGTCGTGGACGATGAGGACGCCCTTGCCTCGGCCGCTGGCACCGTCGCGCTCCATCAGGCCGGCGATGGCAGCGAGGCCATCGACGACCGACGAGTTGAGGAAAGCGCCGAGGAAGCAGCCCTGGTAGAGACCCACGGGGTTGGCGTCGGCATTGACATCGCGGAGAAGCTGGACCATGTCGGTGGTATATTTGGTGGCGTTGCGGCTGCTGCGGTCGTCCTCCTCGTCGCGCTCGGCACCTCCACGGCCGGGGTTGGGCAGAGCAAAGGCGTTGGAGACCTCGAGCGTTCCGCCAAGGTCCATGCCAAGGAGGGCGCCGGAGGCGGAGGCGGGGTGTGCATCGCGGCAGTGCTTCACGATCTTGGTGAGAGCGAGGCCATCAAGTCGGACGGAGGTGATGACATCGGAGTCGAGCTCGAGCGCCTCGAGGGCGGCACGGTCCAGCTCGGCCTGGGCCTCGCTGGAGACGGGCTTGGCGGCAGCCTGAGGTGCGGGAGCAGCGGCAGGAGCGGCGGCTGGCACCGCTCGGGCGGCGGCGGCTGCTACAGACATGTCGGTGTATATGTGTGGCGATCCCGGTCGAGATGGTGTCGAGGATGTAGAGAAGGAAAGGTCGAGGCGGCACGGTCGACGTACAAACTGCAAAACCGCCACGGTGCGGCGCGGCGAGGCTTGAGTGTGCGTGCGGATGCTGATCGAGCGGTTGAGCAGTCACAGTTTTCAAGCTGGCGCGTGTCTGTCTGCCGCTCGCGGGTCCAGCTCAGCAGCTGCTGTCTGAGTGGATTTCTTCGAAATCTTCGTGGAGCTGTACGGACGATGTCCGCCTCTGAGATGCACCGCCCCTTTGACTGGGCATGGCGACGCGATCTTTGGAAATTCCACGGTCAGCAATCGTAAAGCGCGGCATCCCGCACAAAGGGAAATCATTTTAGGATGTTACGTCGGCAAGCGCACCATTTTTGCGCCGCGGTATTTCGACTTGCCCTTCTCCGCTCGGCGCCGCCTCCAAAGCCTGCGTACAGTAGACATGCTCCAGCTTGGATGCGCATTGTCTCATGCGGACCTCTCCACATGCTCGAGTCGGTCTCGGGACAGAGCACGGGTGGTGAAGACTCTCAACTGCTGGTTCTTCCTAAAGCGAGCTTGAGTCTGCGGCAGGCTCTGAGAACGGAAACGCAGTCCCAAGGCGGCTGTCGGAAAAGCTAATGCGGGGCGCGGAAAAAGGCTGCTCGAATTGAGGTACCAATAAACAACACACCTGACAGCTTCGCTCATCGAAAGTCTCCGACTTACGCTTCCTTCTTCCTCAAGGCCTCCAGAGACGCTCGCAGCAGGCAAGAATAGGAGGCCAAGCCTGTGGTCGGAGAGGCAAGTCCGTGCGGAGTGATTGACACTATGGACGTGCAAATGCTGTTCACATAAGAAGTGGTCACATGGCGTGCCAGCACCCCGCCCTCGACGCTCCCGAAAGATGCAAACGAAGGATGTGTGCATGTGACGGGGCTGTGGGGGGCAACAGTTCGGCAGCACTCGAGGCGTGTGCTGGCATTCACGGCACCTGTATACTGTAGATCCAAGGCGCAAAACTGTGGCAAACGTAACGACGAGCACGTTCGGCACTGCATATCGAGGGCAGTCTCACTGCTGCAGCACAGCGGTGATTCGGCTTGATCCCGACTTTTGCACTTCGCATGATGCAAGCCCGTGTGCTGGAGCCAAGCGAGCCACAGGCTGATGATGAGATGTTGCGGGGAGAGATGCAAACGTAGTCTAACTCACACCCACGCCTGATCAAAACATGCCGCCACACCATGCCGCCTTTTCTCGAAAGAGCTTCTTGAACCACCGAATCGACTCTATCAGCTGCAGGGTGACCTTGGTCGTGCAGGCACGCACAGTCCGACTGCAGGGTGGAGTTGCGAGCCTGGCGTTTTAACTTTTTCTTTTCGGATGTCGATTTTCGTTTTCGTGGCTTTTTTTGGGCGCCTCATCCGAACACCGCCTGCTGGAGCCTTCTTCTATTTCTCGTCTCAATTCGATCTCCACGATCCACATGGTCTCACTGCGCCCCGGCCTGTGCGCGCGGCAAGCTAAGCGAGTCGCAGTTTGACACCTTGGTAGACCCTGAAAAAATGAGGTGGCTTTGATGCTGGCCTCGACGCCTTTATTGATGGCACTTCCATTGGTGCGGAATAGCGCAACCATGGAATGTGAAGTTTGCCATCAAGTCAGCACAAACTACGAAAGCACGAAAGTGTGGTCGAAGAGAGCGGAGCTGTGAACAAGATGGAGCGCCACGGCACCAGATGCTTTTGTGATTGGCTGGCTGAACCGACCACGCAATTGAACCCTTGACCACGGCCCTCCGGAGACTTCGAAACTTCAGCGGGTAGAGAGACAGTGCAGCGCATGGAGCCCAGCCCAGCCCGGCAGACTGTACAATCACTCTAGCCTGCATCGCAGGACAAACAACGTGATGCTCAAGCAATTCAAGTTCCAATTCTCGGAACCCAACAACGAATCTCGACCGACTCTGCACCATCACACCGCAGCGTGGCGTCGACCCACAGCTGCAAACGGCCCCTCTTTGCCGTGCTGCGAAGGCTCCTGACTTCAATCCGCCGTGCTGCAAGACATGTGTGAGACAACACACAGCGTTGCGCTACATGCGAGGTGATCCCATTTCATAGACGTTCAACAACGTACAGTAGACTCACCGGTTAGACGGCTACGTGTCGATGGGCACGATGACGGCCGGATAGGCGGAAATTTAAATTGTGAGCGATTTTCCGCGCCGAGGGCTGGAACCTGCTGCGCCGCCCCGTCCTCTCCTCTCTCTCTCTCTGTCTCCCGCTTTCTCCCTCTGAGCTCGCACAGAAGACGCAGAACGCGCCACTCATTGGTCCCGAAGCGCTTTTCCTCATCCTTCGACACTCCTTGGCAGGTTGGCTCGGCTAGAGAGTGCGCTGCCTCCATTTCCGCCTGTCAAGTCCGACGCTACTGCGATCCCTGGACCGCATCGCTTGGCCTCGCTTCCTCTGGGTCCACCTGCTCAAACCTCGCCCCGCTCGACTTTGCGCGCAAAGCTTCTTCGGCTGGACCGTCCGCCGCTACACAGCCGTGCCGCCTCGCCGCCGCCCAGCCAGCCCGGGACCAACACAGGGACCCCGGCCTTGCTCATCTTTCACAGCCCTTCTGATCTCGACAAGGATCTCCCAACGCCTCGTCGACTTGCGCCTCTCAGCTAAGCCCAGATCGGATACGATTCCGCTGTCAGGAGGACGCCTACCGTAGTGCCGGAGCGAGAGCCCAAAGAATCGCTCACGGCAAAGACCTCCTCTTCCTCGCTCAAGCGTCCAGATCCGACCCCATCCTTCCGCCTCCACCACTTCCCCCTTCCATCCTTCGGCCGCAAGATGGACTTTGGCTGCTAATCACGACCTCGAACACATAGCGTGCTCGCCGCAGACCCGGGCCTACGTCCTAGGCCGCCCCTCCTCGTCCCGTCCTCCGCCTTCTCTCTCCGCGTTCTATAGACTTCGGTCAAGGTCAAATCAAGCGGCAGCGGTTCTCAAGATGCGTTTCACTTCCTTCGCCAGCGTGGCCGTCGCGCTCGCTCTGGTCTCGCTTCCGGCATCCCGAGCACAACAAGCGTCCTCGACATCAAGCGTTCCGGGAAGCTCTCCAACGCCTGCGCCCACGGCTCCCGCATCGTCGACGCCAGCCAATACCACCGTCTTGTCCACCATCACCACCACGCTCAGCAGCGGTCAGTCATTGCCTACCAGTCTCACCGCTTCAGCGTCCTCAAACGGGAGTGTCTGGTACATTCCCGTCTCCACCGTGGTGCCTGTGTCCCAGAACGCCACGTCCACAACATCCTCGGCCGCTAGCGCCACCTCGCCCGCCTCCGTCAAGGCTACAAACACCTCACTACCACTTGACACCATCATCGACCCCGCCTTTGGTGTCCTTGGCGTCATCCTCATCGGCGCCGGTCTTCCCATGGGCTTTTACGGCCACCGCAACCGATGGTCGAGCTACTTCCTGTCCGGCTTCTTTGCCCTTGCGCTCATCTGCATCTCTATCATCCTCAAAGTCGGCGTCGAGCCTGCCATCAACCCTCCGTCCAAGGCGATTCGTGGCCTCTTCCTCGTAGCTGCCGTCATTGCTGGTGCAGTCGGTGGCATCATTTCCATCGTGTTTTGGCGCGGCGCCGGTCTACTCGCCTGTGGCCTCGGCGGCTTCTTTTTCGGCCTCTTCATCCAAGCCGTTCGCCCAGGTGGACTAATCCGCCCCATCGGCCTCCGCTTCATCCTCTACATTGGCCTCTATGCCCTCTTCTTCACGGTTAGCTGCATAGAGCGAGTCCACCCGCTCATGCTTGCGCTGGCGACCGCCATTATCGGTGCCACCGCCGTGACGCTCGGCATCGACTGCTTCTCCACCCAAGGTCTCAAGGAATTCTACGTGCGCAACCTCGGCTTCGATGCACTCTTCAGCAACAAGTACCCGCCCGTCTTCCAGAATGGTCACTTTCCCATGGTGCAAGGCATGCAGATCGAGCTCGGTGTCTTGGGCGCGCTCGTCCTCATGGGCTTCGCATTCCAGATGCGCCTCTGGTCCGATCTTCGCACCCAGCTCGCCGTGCTCAAGCGTTCCGACGAGAAGCGCAACCTGCGTTCCAAGGCCGAGCGTGCAGCGCGTGCCGTCGCTCGAACGGCCAAGCGCGACCTGGCCGAGTGGGAAGCTCGTCACGGATACAAGAAGACCGCCACCGGCAACCCAGCTTCGAGGGACGAAGAGATGGCACTTCCCGCCGCCTCGACGCCTGATCTCAAGGACGCCCGCAGCCGCACGAGCTCCTTCATGACTCTCTTCCGCTCCAACACCGACAACACTCAGCTGGCCACACCGACCTCGCATGCTGAAAAGCTCGCCGACTCTCCGGGCGCCTCGAGCACACTCGACAATGCGGCCTTCCCCTTCCCCGCCCAATCGGCCGGTCGTCGTAGCTCGCAGTTCCTCGAGTACATCCAGAGAGGGCCCGAACGCGTGGAGCCCGAAGGCCCTCTGCAGCTCGACCTGAGCACCATCGGCACTCCTCTTGGTGACATGCAACCACCTGCTGAAAGCTTCGCCATGAGTCCGATGAGCAGCGCTCCGCGACCGGGCGCATACACTCCACAGCCGCCGAAGTCGCTCGACATGGCGCGCGCCACGTCGCCTGATTCCGCTGGAGGACCTGACTCGTTCCGCAGACGATCAGCCTCAACGGCTGCTTTGATGGAAAACAATGCCAGCTTCCTGGACCCTGCGCCGCCCAGACTGGATCTCGAAAACAGCACAGGCCGCCCGACAGTCGACTCGAACAGGACAATGAGCACCACAAGCTCTACTTTCGCAGAAGATGCCGCTCGGTTCCTTCCATCGGCTCAGCCGAAACGCAGCGCGAGCGCGACGTCCGGACCTCAAATCGGCCTGACGGCAGCATCTGCAGCGGTTTCACACGAACGCACCTTCTCAAACCCAAGCGCACCAAGTGGGCCCGGGTTGGCAAGCATGACTCCAATGGCCAAGAGTCATTCCCATCAGGGCCAGCTGCAGCTTCATACGGCAGCTCTGTACGCGGACGCGCATGCAGAACGCTACACTGCAGAGATGCAGCGACAGAGTCCTCTGGCGTCGCCCACGTATGCTCCTTCCATCTCCGCCTCCAAGATGATCAGCGGTGGCCAGAGCAATGCGGTCATGCAAGCTCGCCAGTCTCTCGCGAAGCGTCGCAGTGATCAGCCGATGGTGCCGTGGACCAACCCCGGCGCCACGGGACAAGGCGGCTCTGCGCACAAGGGCGCTGCCAGTGCCGATTCGCAGCCGCGAGTCCGCGCCATGTCGATTGAAGAACTGGAGGCGCGCCATCGTGCCAAGCTGGCTGCGCTGCAGGCGCCTGCTACCCAGACGGTGCACGAAGCCGATGCTCTGCGCAGGGCCAAGGAGGACTGGGAGCGAAAGCAGAAGTTGGAGAGGAGGCGCATGCAAGAACGTGAAGCTCACAAGCATGCAGCGGCAGCAGCGGCTGGCGACGGGCTCGTCTCGCCTTCCCATAGCCGAATCGGTTCTCCCGACATGCAGAGGCCTGTCTCTGGTAGCTCGCGCGACGAACGTCGGCGGTCCCGCGCGCTAAGCGCGACACTGCTCGAGGCTGTCGGCGAAGAGAGCCGTGACTCGGCGGGCATGAGCCGGGCTGCCGAATGGCGCAAGTCGGTCTCTGGGATGGATCAGCTGGACCCCCGGGCGGCGAGGCCCTCGAATCCTCCTACGCCGAGCAGCACTCGTCCGACTTCGCCGCAGCCCAATGCTGGACTCGAGCGATCGACGGCCAATCCGTTCCCTGCTCAGGCCGCACAGCAGCGTAAGCGCTTGAGCGAGACCGACAGGCGACGATTGAGCCAAGGAGCTGGCGACCGATCGCAGCGTCGCCACAGCCAGCCACTGCTCGACTTCAACCTGCCTCGCGGCGGCAGCTAGTCGGTCTAGCTTCGGCATCAGCTGCTGTCTTTGCTCTCTGGTTTCTGCTTTTCCTTCCCTCTGCACCCGCCCCATTGCATCATGAACAATACATTTGTCGTGGCTTTTCTTCCAAACACTGCTTTGTTAGTTGGTCTAACTGTCTGACTCGAGGAGCTTGTTGGCTCGGATGTGCCGTGAGTCAGGTCGCAAGCGGCGACCGGGCATCCCGGACATAGCGGCTGTCAGGTTGGGCGGGGAAGCATGGTGTGATGGTGCGGGCCAAAATGAAAAGATTGGATGGAGATCGGGCCTCGAGCTATTCAAGCTCAGCCTCTACAGAGCACAGCACGCCCAAAAAAGTGTGCATGTGGGTGCTGATTTTGATGCCGATTGAGTTCGGTCGCTATTGGCCGATGCTGATCCAGCAGCAGAGCGAGGTTGCAGCAGATGCCGGCATTTGGAAGAATTAAACGCAGGCCTTTTTCAAAGACTCGAGTTTGGGTTGCGTTTTTCTTCTTTTCTGTTGGTCGGGTCGGCTTTGCGACGTTCGATCTTTTTTGGGGATCGGAAGGGCGGATCTCGAGCCCAACCATGTGCCTGAGGCTTGAGCTGACTGGAAATTTTTGATAGCCAAATCCCGCACGGTCTTTGTTGCCATCTTGCAGGCAAGCCAGGGGGAAATGTGTCTTGGCTCCTCGGCAACGCACGAGCCGGTTTTCTTCCAGCCCACCCCTTGCACTCTTCTCCACTTGGCCTGCAGATCCGACATGAAAGGCGGCTGCGCAGACGCACAACCTGACTCGAGTCAGGAGCCCAGACGACATCGCTCCTGCGCATAGAACCAAGCCTGGCTCACAAACCCAACATCGTCCCGCCATTCCCACCGAGAATCACGTCCGCCTCGAACGCACCCACCATTGCTCGGCATTTGTAATCGCTTTCCTTTCAACCACAATCTTCTTATCCGTTATCTTCTCTTCTGCCCCTCGCACCGCCTCGGTTCTAGGCAACGTTTGGATGTACACGTTGATCCCTCGATCTTCGCTCTCTAGCCTGGCACCTCGTCACGGCTCTCGTCTCTCCGTCCGGACCTTTGCTTCTTCCTCCCGTGTCCCCTGCGCTTCTCCCACCACCACCACTACTCGTCAACTCTCCACCACCCGACCAGCTAACAACATGTTCCAGGTCAGCGATCTTTTGCAGAAGAACCAGTCGTGGAGTGCCAACTTCGCGGCGACCAAGCCCGAGCTCGCCAAGCAGCTCGCACAGACGCAGACGCCCAAGATCCTGTGGATCGGCTGTGCGGACTCGCGTGTGCCCGAGTCGGTAGTCTGCGACGCCAACCCAGGAGACATCTTTGTCACGCGCAACATCGCCAACCAGTTCCGTCTCGACGACGACAACGCGCTCAGCGTGCTCACGTTTGCAGTGCAGGCGCTCGGCATCGAGCACGTGGTTGTGGTCGGCCACACCTCGTGCGGAGGTGTCCTTGCCGCCATTGCTGGCGCTAGCGCCCCACCTTCCAAGGACGCGCTCGAGTCCAGCGCATTGCTGCGTCACCTCGTACCCCTCACCCAGGTCGCCAAGAAGGTCACCGAGGCCAACCCGGAGCTCCAGGGAGCCGAGCTTGCGGACAAGGTCATTTACGAGTCGGTCAAGCTGCAGGTGGAGAACATTGTGTCGACCAACATCATCCAGGACAACTGGAAGGGCGTCACCTCGCCGCTCAGCGGCAAGGTCATGAACAAGGTCCAGGTGCACGGCCTTTGCTACGACATCGCCCAGGCTCAGCTCAAGGACCTCGATCTCACCAAGTCGGCTCCCTGATCTCGGCGTACAATCACGCCTGCATGGACCCCTCCCCCTTTTTCCCTTAGACTCTTGTACAATTAATCCCCCTCCCGCTCTCCCGGAGCACTTTTGGAACATCCGATCTACCTGACACGGACTGACTGATGCAATTGCGATCCGACTGACTGATGCGAGTGCGGAGAGTTGCAATTCCAAACCTTATCCAAAGGAAGCAATCTAAGGGGGTTGCAGACATAAATCAAAGAGGGTCATTGACGAAGCGGAGCGGCAGCTGGCTTCCTTCCTTCTCGAATCCGATCACGGCAGGACGCTGAACCACCGCCTCGATGCTCTTGTACTTGAGACCCTCGACAGGCTCGATGCGGTACTTGGCGAGCACGCGCACGAGGATGATCTTCATCTCGGTCATGGCGAACTTGTTGCCGATGCACACCTTGGGTCCGCCGTTGAAGACAAACGAGCCGTACGGCGAAGGCAGCTTCGACTTGGCGTGCAGTTCGGGCAGGTTGTTCCAGCGGTCCGGCTTGAAAAGGTGCGTGTCCGGACCAAAGTACTTGGGGTCCAGATTGTTGCTCGTGACCGAGATGGCGATCTCTTTGCCGGGCGAGACGGGGATCGAGCTGAGCGTGCGACCGTCCTTGGTCTTGAAGGGTCTGGTGACGGGCAGCTGGTCCTCCTTGGTCGTGTAGCGGAACGTGGTGACGACGGGCGGACGCAGACGCAGCGTCTCCTGGATGCAGTGGTCGAGCGGACGCATCTCGTCGCCGTTGAGGTCGGCCCAGCTGAGCTCGTCAATCATATCGGCATCCTTGCCGAGCGCACGCAGCGTGGATTGGATGTGGTTGCGCAGCTCTTGCTGGTATGTCGGGTTGAGCGCCAGGAAGTAGGTGCACCAGCTCAGCGTCGTGGCTGTCGTCTCGTGTCCGGCAAAGATGAACGTCACGATCTGACCGGCGAGGATGCTGTCCGACAGACGATCTTCCTCGCGGATCTCGGGCGACATGTTGGCGCGCATGAGCAAGTGCAAGATGTCCTTTTTGCCCGCAAACGTCTCCTTGGCGTCCACGCCCGCCGCGAGCTCCTTGCGGATCTGCTTGGCCTTGGCGGCGACGATCTTTTGCGACACCTTGATGAGCTCCGAGCGCATCTCGCGCAGCTTGCGAACGTTGTCTGTGAGCGGCAGGATGTAAAGCAGCGAGGGCACGACAAAGAACATGAAGGCGCCGACGATGGCGTCGAGGGGCGACACGTTCATCGTCGATGTCATGGCCGCATGGAAGGTCGAACGAACAGCAAGGCCGTTGGGCCCTTGCTCGACGGCACCAAAGTCGTAGTCGAAGCCCGCGCGGCCGATGATGTCGAGCGTCACACGGCCGAACCACTTGACGCCATCGCGGACGTCGGCGCCCCAGCGCTTTTCGAGCGACGTGTCCTTTTCGAAGCGATCCATCATCTGGTTGGTCGCATGCGTAAAGATCGGCATGAGCCCCTTGAGCGAGTCAACACTGAAGGCCGGTGCGAGCATCTTCCTTTGCTTCTTGTGTTCGTCGCCAAATACAGCGACGACGCCGTCGCCAATGATCAAGCGTGTAGCTTTGGTGCCGGCGCTGCTGCGCGTGTAGTTGTAGCTGTCGTTGAGCACGGCGTTCATGGTGGCGGCGTCGCGCGTGATGAGCAGCTCGCCACCGAGCGGACGCGGGAATACGAGGTGGTCGGTGTTGTGCTCCTCGAACAGCCGGTAGGTCGCCACACCGGGCGTCTCGGTGATGTCGTCGCCATCGTCACCCAGAATCGGCTCGCGGTCCGGTGCGTTGGCATCCTTGACACCGAACTTCTTCTTGTTATCGCGCGAGTAGCCCAGAAGGAACGAGGACCTCTCCGGACCAGGCAAGTTGGCCCATACCGACGGACCTGTGCTGGCGAACTTGACACTGAGATAGACGACAGCCGCAATGACCAAGCCGAGTACAGCGGTCGAAATCGGATACGAGCTGGCCCAGCCGAGCACGCGATCCGTCACGGCAGTCGACATCTTGGACGAAACAGTTGCCGAGATGTATGCAGCGAAGGAGCTCGAAAGGGTCGGGGCACGTATGATGATGGTGTGGGAGGACGGAAGGACAAGGGGAGCGGTGTGGGCTCTTCGGCAGGTCAATCTTTGTGGCAGCCGAGGCACCATCGACGGCGCTGGGACGTCCAGGTCCAGTCCAGTTCGATTAGCAATCATACGAGGGCAGGGGCCTGCATCTGAGGCCTAAGCGCTGCGGACGCGGACCCTTGAGACGCCGATTGCAGGCGAGCCAGCCCGGTCAGAGCCCTTCGTCTCGTCAGTCATTGCGGCAGCAGGACGAGGCCTTTGCGGCGCGCCGTGTGAATTCCTTAGGCATTGACCGGCAGGAGAGGCCAACATCATTCGAGTTGTGCCATCTTCCGGCGGCGAAGCGCTGTGGACAACCGCCCCTGCCTCGCAGGAACGATTTTCCGCCTCAACAATGGCTGTCGTGAATGCACATGTTCCCGTCGCAAAGCAGCGCGCGATTGTGGAGGAAATTCGGCACGGTCGAGCCTCGGAGCGGAGGCTACGGGAAATTCCATCACGGCTTACGCGACGGCAATCCAATGCAACACCTGGCGATGCCGCCCGCTTTTCACCTTGATGGCGAGTCGCAGCCGTTCGTAGCTTTCACTGTCACGAGGAGAAGCACCGATATCAAGATTGAAGGGCGGAGGGATTGCCATGTCACGAACCTTGTACGAGGTCACGCCACGCCAGTGCCTGGTCACCCGCCTTAAACTGAGGCCACGCTTCCCATGCATATTCCTACGGAATACAGGCGCAGCTCGTACAGCCTGATTGCGAGTCTTTCAAATTCGGCCCACTCGGGCTTCCAAGAAGCCTTCATGCATGGGTGTCTCTCGCCAATTCCGCGGCTGCCCATCATATCCGACGATCATATCCGACGAAGACGCTGTCTGCAGAGTGCAAGCAGGTGACAGAAGCATGGTTGGCTGTGGCGCTCATCGACGAGAAACGCTCTGGCGAGACGTGAGAGAGTACGGGTATGTGCCGGATATCTGCCACCTGACCACGTGCTGCCGCCGCAACTCCGGCCAGGGAGACCGCTGATGTTCGATTGAAGAGGCGTGCTCCTCAAACCTTATTGAGGTATTCGTTATAGTGCTTCTCTGTCAGCTCGTAACCCCACTGCCACAGTGTCTGTCTGACGACCGAATTGACGGTGGGATCATCCCACCGACCGCCCCCCTTGGTTGCGACGTTGACAGCGAGTGACTTGCGGAAGCGTCCTCCCGGGCCGCACGCCTTGAGCCAACGCCCGATTTGTCGCGCATCATCAGCAGAACGGCGCCCCAGGTAGAAGCGGTAATACCACTGGAACCAGCCGCGGGGATCGAGCGGCCGAATCCAGCCGGCCTTTTCCCAGTCCTCGAGTGATTGCCCAGCCTTGACCTTGAACTTGTTCCGCGAAGGATCGAGCTCGTCTCTCCTGAGCATGTCGTCAACATCAAGCCCGGCGAGCCACTCTTGCGGCAGCTCCTTGAGCTCGGCTTCGACGTCGATCGGTTTTTGAAGCACCCTCGAATAATAATCGCTGCATGCAGTCCACGCAGCACACCAACAAGATTGAACGCATGCAGATCGTCAGCAGTCTCTCCCAGCTGTAAAGGCAATTTGATTATCTCTGACGACTTACCGAAATGCGGTGCCACCAAATGCGCCCCCGCGGAGCATTTCTTCGGGTGTCACGTTTGGAGTGAACGACGAGAACTCTTCTTCAAACACCAATTCACCACGACCTTTGCCCTTGGCCACGGATTTGCGTGTGGGTGGCGGCATCCTCTCTTCGTAAATGTCGTCGCCTCCGCTTGAAGGCAGTGGTGGAGCGGATGGGTTGGAAAGCTTGTTGAGGATGGGCCGTCCGGAAAGGTCAAAGGTGCGAGAGCCCCGGCTGCTGTCCGCTGCATCGCTATCGTCGTCGTCGCTGCCTGCATTCGCATGACCATTTGGCTGAGCCGAAGCGCTGCCACCGCGCCACCGTGGGACGTATGCGTCCGAGTCGTCGTCTTCGTCCGAGTTCCAGTCGGTGTACTTTGTTCTTGACGAGGTGGACGCACGGCTGCTCTTGCGTGTGCCCTGGCGCACCTTCTTCTCTCTCTTCTGCACGGGCCTCTTGAAGGACGAGAGTAGGTCCTTCTCGCGGTATGATCGAGGACGGCTGCCAGAGGCGATACGCGACGATTTGCGCGCTGAGCCCGGGCCGGTAGCACCGGGAGTCGATGTCGAATTGGTTCGCCTCATGGTCGCCGGCGCCTTTCTCTCGGGTGACGGCGAGCGAAGTCGCGTAGAGGCCTGGAAGGGAGACAGGTCGGCAAGGTCAGCTACGCGCCATGCTGATGATTCTGGCTGAAGACTTGCGTGCAGTCGAGAGCTGGCTGACGTGGGCATGACTTACGCTATCCAGTCCGAGACTGAGCATCAGCTCGGCATTCTTGCGGATGTTTTCTTGCCGGATCGCTTCATAGTCCTGCTCTGCGTCGGCCATCTTGCAGAAGCCTCTATAGATTGGACGCGTCGGATGCCTTTTGAGGCTCTAGAGCTTGTAAGTACGCTGGTGTTGGATGAGATGGAAGTCGAGAGCAAGTTCGCGTTCATCTTCCAGGACAGGCCAGCCCAAGCCAGCCATCGCTGGACCCCGTCGAGATTTTGGGCCCTCCTTTCCTCCACCTGCGGCTCGATAGACCGCTAAATGCACCCCCGCAGACCAACACCCTCGCCCGACTTCGCGAGACGCGTTTTCCATTAACGGTAAATTTAACAGATCTCAAGACTTGAATCGTGGCATCGGCCGAATCGGTACCCGATCAAAATTTGATGGGCTTCACAGCCACACACCGCCACGAACTCATGGCGATTTGACCGGTCGAAGCCCGGTAGGAAACGCTCCACGTTGCAGTTGTGGGCCCTGCCGTGCGATATCGCCGGCTCTCCTTCATCCGAAGCCAAGCCGCAGCCAAGCGCTTCCAAGCCTGCTCGCATAAATGGAGAAGCAAGCACGGTGGGAATACTTGGCAGCATGCTTGCGATCGCGCTTTGCTCGGATATGTCTGTAGTTGGCCGACTGGGTAGGAACAGCGATAAGAGGGCAGCAGCAGATAGGCACGACATGGAGCGTTGTGCAAGCGATGCCACAGGCTGACGGCAGAAAGTCGGCCCAGAGGCCCGGTTGCCAAATGCCAAGAGATGCCAAGCCTTTGCTCGTCATTTTGCGCGCGCGTCGAGGCCCGTGGCTGTTCCGCCGTGTCGAAGCAGTAGGTGTGCTTATTTTAGGCACCAGCCCCGCAGTCTAGCAGAGCTGCGTGTGTGGGGCACTGTTGGACACTCCGGGCAGCCTGGCTGGCTCAGCTCAGTCGACAGCATTTCACCGGGCCGCAGCTCGCGATCGGCTCAGCTTCCCTCACGGCCGTCCAGCTTCCATGCAGGCGGCGGCAACTTGGGCGCAACGTGCTCACCCTACCTGCAGGGCAAGCGTCTTGGCCCCCGGCCTTGGCCATTCCGCAGCCGACCTTCACTTGACTGCAAAGCACAGCATTGCGCTGCACCGCCATGACACAGCTCACCGCAGTGCACCACAGGAGTGCAGTAGCTGAGCGGCATCCCGTGCTGAATACTGCCTGCTCCAGTCTCGTGAGCATGTTCATCTGAGCGAACAAGCACTTCTCGAGTCTCCGCTTCGAGCAGGCCATCTACTATATAGCCCGGGCACACCCCAGTCATCCATCTAAGCGGAATCTCAATCTGACCACAGCATCTTGGAACGCTTCTCCTCCTCGAAGAGCATTCCAATTGGTGATTCTAGCTGCCATCCAAGTCGATACTTCCTATCCCTGATCTCACCAGATCGTGTGCATCGCGCTCTCAGCGAAAGTCCCTGTTCAACTTTACTCCCAACCGCAAACCGATGGTTCACGGCAATGGCTGCAACTCTGCTCCTGCACAAGGATCTGCACAGCCCGCAGTGCTCGCTGGCGAACAAGCCCGTGCCACTTCCGACGCTGAAGAGCCTCCTTGTAGTGGCTACTCCCCCCACCCTTCTCCCCACTCTCACCAACAACACCAACTTCAGCCTCACCATGTCGCCGGCGAAAAGGCTCAGCTCGACGAGCCTCGCGTTGCGGTCGTCGACCTCCAGCTTGACGGCGATCGGCACAGCACCTCGTCGACTCGCAGCAGTCGATCCTCCACCGTTGCCGCAACGGTTGATCTGCATCAACCGCATTCCCTAGAGCCCGACGAGGTGATTGCGCAGTTTCAAAGTAACACAACCACCGGTCTTGCCGCAGACCAGGCGGCTGCTCGCCTCGCCGAGCATGGTCCCAACCAGCTCAAGGAGACCAACCGCGTCAGTGCCACCTCGATCCTCATCCGCCAGATGGCCAACGCGCTCACGCTCGTCCTTCTCGCCGCCATGGCTCTCTCGTTCGGTGTCAAGGATTGGGTCGAGGGCGGTGTCGTCACTGCGGTCATCGTGACCAACGTCCTCATCGGCTTCATCCAGGAGTACAAGGCTGAGCGCACCATGGCCTCGCTGCGCACGCTCTCGTCGCCCAGCGCCAACGTGCTCCGTGACTCGACCATCCGCCAGCTGCCCTCGACCGAGCTCGTGCCCGGCGACATTGTCCACTTCCGCGCCGGTGACCTCGTGCCCGCCGATGTCCGACTGGTCACCATCAGCAACCTCGAGATCGATGAGGCCCCCCTCACTGGTGAATCCGTCCCCGCCATCAAGACCACCGGCGCATTGACCCGACCTCACCTTGGCCCTGCCGACCGCACCAACCTCGCCTACGCCGGCACCACCGTCACCAAGGGTCGCGCCGTCGGTATCGTCGTCGCCACTGGTATGCACACCCAGATCGGCCAGATCGCCACCGCTCTCGCCAAAAAGGGCAACAAGGACGACGAAGAGCGACCCTGGTACAAGCGAGCCTGGGACGCCACCGCCACTTTCCTCGGCGTCCGAGAGGGCACGCCACTCCAGATCAAGCTCAACAAATTCGCCTATGTGCTCCTCTTCCTCGCCATCATCTGTGCCATCATCGTGTTTGGTGTCGCCGAGTTCGACATCAACAACGAGGTCATCCTCTACGCCATCGCCCTGGGTATCGGTGTCATCCCCGAGTCGCTCGTTGCCGTGCTCACCATCACCTTCAGTGTGGGTGCCAAACGTATGGCCGAGAGCAACGTCGTCGTTCGTCGTCTCGACGCCCTCGAGGCGCTTGGTGGCGTCACCGACATTTGCAGTGACAAGACCGGCACCCTCACCCAGGGTAAGATGGTCGTCCGCCAGGGTTGGTCGTTCGCCTCGGGTCAGCAACAGGGCTACCACGTCGAGCAGTCGGGCGCTACCGCCTTCGAACCCAAGGGCCGCGTACTCCTCCCTGCATCCGAGAAGGATGCCGAGCCCACCGCTGTCGAGCATGATCAGATCCCCGACGCCGTTCGCCAGCTTGCTACCGCCGCCTCGCTCTGCAACATCGCCGAGATCGAACAGGCCGAGGATGGCACCTGGACCGCGCGTGGCGATCCCACCGAGATCGCGCTGCAGGTCTTTGCTACCAAGCTTCAGCTGTCGCGTGACTCGCTCACCCATGGCGACCGCCCCGGCTACACGCACGAGCAAGAGTTCCCCTTCGACAGCACGCTCAAGCGCATGACCAGTGTCTACCGTCGCACCGTCATCGACACCCCCGACCACCTCTTCCTCATGAAGGGTGCCGTCGAGCAGGTGCTCGCTTGCTGCTCGGAGATGGACGAAGCTGCCCGCAAGAGCATCCTCGACCAGGTCGAGAGCATGGCTACCCAGGGTCTGCGTGTGCTTGCCTTTGCTGAACGCAGCATGGACGACGTGCAGTACAAGGACGAAAACGCTCGCACCCGTGCCGCTTCGCAAGACGACGAATCCGACGAGTCTGGAACGATCAACACCACCGAAAAGAAGCTCAACGGCAACACCGAGACTGGCAATGGCCTTTCGCGTGCCGCTGCCGAGCAGGACTTCCGCTTCATCGGCCTGCTCGGTATCTACGACCCGCCGCGTGCCGAGACGCGCGCTGCCGTCGAGGCGTGCAAGCGTGCTGGTATTGTCGTCCACATGCTTACGGGTGATCACCCTGCCACTGCCCACGCTATCGCTCGCGAGGTCGCCATCGTAGACGGCACCGAAGGTGCTGCGGCCGTCATGACCGCTGCGCAGTTCGATGGTCTGACCGACGCGGAGATTGATGCGCTGCCCGACTTGCCGCTTGTCGTGGCTCGCTGTTCGCCCGCCACCAAGGTGCGCATGATCGCCGCGGGTAAGCGACGTGGTCGTTACCTCGCCATGACGGGTGACGGTATCAATGACGCTCCCTCGCTCAAGCAGGCGCCCGTCGGTATTGGTATGGGTACGGGTACCGACGTGGCCAAGGACAGCTCGGACCTCGTGCTGACCGACGACCGCTTCGACTCGATCGTCAAGGGCATTCGCGAGGGCCGAGCGATCTTCGACAACATCCAGCGCTTCCTCATTGGTCTGCTCGTCGCCAACGTCGCCGAGGTGCTGCTGCTGCTCTGCGGTCTCGGCGTGCGCGACGCGGACGAGGAGTCGGTCTTCCCTCTTGCGCCCGTTGGTATCCTGTGGGTCAACATGGTCACCGCTTCGCTGCCTGCCATCGGTCTGGGTCTGGAGCCAGGCGAGAGCGACATTATGGAACGCCCGCCCCACGACCTGCGTGCCGGTGTGTTGAGCCGAGCGGTTATCGTCGACACGCTCGTCTACGGTGTCTCGATGGGCATCACGTGTCTGGTGGCCTTCCTGCTCATGATCTACCCCATCGGCGGCGGCAACATCGCGATCGATTGCAACCACTCGTCGGCGGCGACGTGCGAGCCCATCTTCCAGGCGCGTTCGGCCGTGTTCACCGCGCTGACGCTGCAGCTCTTGCTCATCTGCTGGGAGCTCATCAGCATGGAAAAGTCGTTCTTCAGCATGTCGCCTGCCAAGCACCTGTGGAAGAACCCCATGCTTCTCTGGTCGGTCGTATTCGGTGTGGCGACGATCCCCGTCGCGCTTTACGTGCCCAAGTTCAACACGGACGTCTTCCGACACGCCCCCATGGGTGGTGCCGGTTGGGGTATCGCCATCGCCATGACGGTCGCCTTCATCGCCATTGTCGAGACGTGGAAGGCCCTCGCGCGCCGAGGCCGCTGGCCCTGGCTCGCCAGGATCTCGGGCGGTCAGCGAGGCCTCGAGCGTCGCCTGGCCAAGAAGCGCCTGCAGGAGGAAAAGACGGCCACCAAGGCCTGATACTCCTGATCGCTGCCGCCACCCAGGACTTTCACAGTCGTTCGAAAAGCCCTCTCTTGTGCCTCGATCAACTTTCTTCTTTCCCACCTCCACTGCTTTCATCATCGTCTTCAATTCTCTAGCACGCTCGTCAAAATGTTTCGTGCATCCTTGCGTCCATCGAATCTAGCTTTGTTCAATCTCTTCTCGCCTTGATGTTGCGCCACCGTGATGCTGTGCTGCGCTGTTTGGTATCGTGAGCCTGAAAGCGTCGGAGGCGCCGTCTTTCTCCCGGCCGGATGCTCACGATGTCGGGTGGAGGCGTTGACTGCGCGTTGAGTGGGATTGCCTGACTCAGCAACCTGTCTCTGCCCGCGAGGCCAGGTCAGGCGAGCGTACGGGGCGTTTCGGATCGGCGTCTGGCATGTTCCGAACGCCATTCCGTCGCGGGATGAGCCTCATACTAAAAATGACTCAGCGGTGAGGCGGTAGTCTGTGGTTCCGGAAGGGCGGCGCCCTCTCGCGTGCGACTGCACAAAGGCGCCCGAGATGACGACACGCTGCAAGACACACACGATGATGCTCAAGTGGAGGGTTGAGGCACGAACGCGTCATTTCAGCGTGAGCTCGCATGCGACGGGTACCGCTCAAAAAAATGCGGGGCGACTCAGGCCTGCATATTTGGGCTCGCGTGAGAAACAGAGCCGAGCCAGGGTCACGGAAAGGGTTGCCTGACGGCTACTTTGTCCGGTGCGTGCTACCAAAATTAGCCCTCCGCCGAGAGCGGAAACCGACTTGCATGGGTATCGACAGCCCGAACTCTGCCGGTGCATGATGGATCGGCAAGCATGGCATCCCAATTTTGGCACCAGCGTCCAAATATAGGCCTATGAAACAGAAGAGGCCAAAGCTTTCTACGACGATGGAGAATCCGACGGATGGTGACGATGCTGTGTGGATGGCGTGAGAGTTGGCGGATCACACGAGGGCGTGTTGGATCAACAGCTCGGGTGTCCCGTGCCCAGTGAGAGGAGGCGCAAGCCCGTGTCGGCTCCGCCATGTTGACGCCGTGTGCCAGCACAGCAGGAGGAGGGAAGGCAGAAGAGTGGCTTTCTCACAGGTCTGGACTGAGCCATCTGCACCTTGAGGATCGATGTTGCCACGCTGAGTAGCCGTCGTGACTGTCACTGCATATGCAGCCCCACTTCCCAGCGGCACAGCCGAGCTCCAGTTCCGGGCCCCGCTCGAGTGGGATCCAAAATGGAAATGGAAATGGGAAAAGCTCCGATGGCGGAAAAGCCGATGACAGCTGGTGCATGGACCGCGCATTCACCCGCAACTGCGGCCAGATCGTACGTCACGGGTCCGCGTTTTCAGCGCTTTGACAGTGGAGGTCGAGCCTGGTGTTCCTTGGCCCGTGCCTGTCTCAGCATCGGACGTCCCCCATGATGAGCATCCTGTGCCAAGTGATGCCACCTTGAATGTCGTCATTGCCTCCTCCTCCGCCGCTTGGCGCCTTTCGGCGAAAGAGGAGGCGCAACATGCCGTGCTGCTCGTCCGTGAGGCGTCGAAGCAGCGCCGGGTTGTCCGCTGAAAGGCCCAGCTTGCAAGCAAGCTCAGTCTCTCGTGCTTTTGGTGTGCCATGTAGGCCCGCCCTCAGTCTGACTGGCGCACGAGCAACTGAGCTTCACCAGGGTCTACGACCCCCGCTTCACCGGCCCTCAGCCCTGTCGATCGACGGTGTCAGAAAAGCATATATACCCGACCGTCCGCACCCTGCCCTCTACCTTTCCAACCACACACCCGCTCTCTCTTTTACACATAACCACCAACCCATCTTACATCTTTGCAAACATGTCTGACGCTGGACGACAGGACTTCACCGACAAGGTACGCTCGCTCTCCTCTCCCGCCACCGCAGCTTCCTAGCCCACAGATTCGCTGACACCACCACTCTTCTCTTGATCCCTCTGTCTTTCTGCACTGCAGGCCTCCTCGGCCCTTAAGCCCGACTCGCAGAAGGGCGTTGGCGAGAAGGCCAAGGAGAACCTCGACAAGGCCGCCGCCACCCTCCAGCCCGACTCGACCAAGTCGGACTCGCAGAAGCTCGGCGACAAGGTCACTGGCTCGGACAAGTCGGACGAGTCGATCCTCGACAAGGCCAAGAACGCCGTCGGCCTGGGCAACAACAACACTGCCTAAGCTCATGTAGGCACTCGCCACTGACGTCGCTGTCGTTCCCCTAACACAGCGCACCGATGTCGCGATCCCAATGCAATCGAATTAATACCACCAAAATGCTCTGTTTGTGCACATCGACTGAGTAGGATAATGAATGTTCGAATGTCCGATTCCCATCAGTGGGCGATCTGGGCCGGATCTACAGCACGACCTCGGGTTTCGATGGGCAGCAATGCCATGGCTGCGGTGACGACGACGAGGGCCGAAGTAGCGATGAAGAGCGGTAGCGCAGGCACGATGGAGTAGGCCCAGCCTGCGAGCAGCGGTGCAACGATACCGGCCACGCGGCTTATAGCCGAGGCGGTGCCACACGCGGTGCCGCGGATGGTGGGAGCCATGACCTCGGGTGTGTATCCGTAGATGACGGCGTACGAGATGGAGCTCGACACGGACACGACGGTGAGGCTGGAGCGCCAAAAGGTGAGGGAAAAGAGGAGCATCGAGAGGGCCATGATGCACGTGGAGATGACCATGGTGCCGATCCTGCCGAGACGGGTCTCGACCATGTAGGCGGCGATCAAACTGCCGGGGAGCGAGGAGAGCGAGTAGACGAGGATGTCGAGCATGGCTCTGCGGATGGAGGCATCGTCGGGCGCGCTTCCCGCCAATGCAGCAGCGGCTGAGTCGGGGGAATCGTAGCGTTGCTCGAGCAGCTTGGGGAGAAGCACGTTGAAGGTGGTGAAGCCGTAGGACATGCCGCCCCAGATGATCCAGATGAGCAGCGTGGTGCGCTTCCACTCTGGCGAGAACATCTCGGCGAAGCGCGAGGACAAGTCGGCCGCACTCGGATGCCAGCTTTCGGGGAGCCACGCGAGCGAGGCAGGCAGCTCGAGGCTGCGAACAGACCGCACGCTCGACGAAGAAGCTCCAGCGCCGCGCCCGATCCGACTCGCGTTTTGATAATCTTTCCTCCCCTCTTCTTCGCCATCGTCTTCCGCGCGATCCAGCAGGGGTCTCGACGACAGATCGTGACCGTCGACGTCCCCATCTGCCTCTTCATCGTTCGAATACGTGTGTGATGCTCCGTCTGTCCATCTCGACCCACGATGCCCGTCTGCGGTTCCGTCTGATCGCTCGTCATTGCCCTCCTGCACCACATCCTTGGACTGAGAGGCGGCCGAGCTGGACTGCCGGCGCTCGAGGTCGGTACTGCTGCCTGGGACATCTATCCGGCTATGATCGTCGACATCCTGTATGCGCAGGGCGATGGTAGCGCCGCCGTTGTACTTGTGTATCTTTTGCAGAATGTCCCTCGCCTCTTGCGGCCTGCCAGCATGAACGAGATACTTCGGCGACTCGAGAAGCCGGAAGAACACCACCCTTGCCGAGACGAAGAGCACGGTGACAAAGGCTAGCGAGCCGAGGAGCCATCGCCAGCCCTGTGGGTTGTGCGCCGAGAGCACTGCGAGACCGATGAGCGACGACACGACTGATCCCGCCGAGAAGAAAATGGAGAGCGCAGTCACGTAGCTGTGCTTGCGCACGGGCAAATTCTCCACGAGATTGCTCGAGTCGGTGGGCATGCTGCCGCCCACGCCCGTGCCGACGGCGAAGAGCAAAAGACAGAGCAGCGGAAAGGAGCCCGCCAGCGCCGAGAGGCCTCCAAAGACGGCGGCGACGGCGAGTGTGATGTTGAATGCGGCACGGCGACCGAACGAGTCCGAGATGGTGCCCCAAGCGATGGAGCCGATGAACATGCCGACAAAGATCGACGAGCTTGCCAGGCCGACGATGCCGTCCGAGAGGATAAAGTAGCGCTGGATGTGGGGCAGGATGATGGCGATGGCCTGGATCCACATGTTGTCCGCCGCCCATCCGAGGCCGGAGAGGATGAGCACGGTCCACTGGTAGCGGCCCATACCGATGCGATCCATTGTGCGGTCGAGAGGCGTGGCCCCGACGGCGCTGCTGCGCCACTCGGCATCGCCATCAACATTGCTTCCCGAGTCGTGCAGGTCCGAGTAAGCGATCGAAGGCAGGAAGAGGGATCTGGACGATGTGACCCGATCCACGAGCCGAGGCCGGCGCGATGAATCGGCACTCGTCCGCGCAGACCGCAGTCCCGCACGTCCGAGTGACTGTGTACTGAGATGCCGTGGGAGCGATGCGGGCAACGACGAGGTGCCTCCTCGGCTGGAAGCAGCGAGCGCTGCGATCTCGGGCGGTCTCGACCCAAAGGATGGTGTCTGCGTGATCGGCTGCGTCGAAGGCCCGGCCTCGCCGTTTGGTGGATCGATCCAGCTGTTGTGTCCGCCCTCGTGCTCGGCGTGGTCCCAGATTGGATCCGAGGCAGGAGCTGCTACCGAGCGAGTATCCTCGGGCACCGACGACATGTTGGTGGCATCGGACAGCGTGTCCTGTGCAAGCAAATGCAGATGCGAGGTTGAAGTGCGCCGGGAAAGAGCCTAAAAGTGCGTGGTGGTTCGATGCGAGTAGCAGGCGCAACGGACCCTGCCTGTCTGTGCGTGGCTTCACCGGCTGTTCACCGCACAGCTGCTCAATTCTGCATACACTCTGCAGAAGCCGACAACCAGTCGGAAGTCGGACACGGGGCGATGGCCTTGGCGAAGTTGATTTTGGAAATGAGTATGTTAGCCCGCTCAGGAAAACAATTCCAAATGCGTTTAGCTCAGCACCTGACCCTGAGTCGTTTGGACCGACCCTTCTGTGGCTGGGCTGCGCAGTGGGTGCACTGCGCAAGTGCGTCATGTGGACTTATCGGTCACGAGTGGCGGCCCATTTTGAGATTTCCACGTTGGACTCCCTGCCACACAGCGAAAAGGCCGAAACTTGCTGTCGGGCTGGAAGTGGCAGCGCGAGGAAGGAATTTCGATCTGATACAGGAACGCTCAGTCAGGCGAGAGAGTCTCTTCTGACTCCACCTGACCTCCCCATTTCGACCCACCACCTACCCTATCCATCCTCCCACACGTCACTCTCTCAGCCAGTCATTCGGCGCAAAGACGGACGGATCATGCCATCCACACTCGCATCACCATAGAGGCGTGCCATCATTGCAGCCATACATCCAACCTGATAGTCGAGCTCTTCGCCTCCACCTAGACACATCAAGCTCGTTCGACGTGGACACGGCCACCATGGCGTCTTCTCGCGCAGGCAGCTCGTCGTCGGCAATGAGGTCCGACCTGGCCGAGCCAGAGGCGTTCCCGTCCATGGCGTCAACCTCGCTCGAGCGCCCACAATTGGGCAAGCGACGTTCCAGCTTCGGGCAGGGGGCGCCGCGCAAGCCCGTCTCGCGCACCAAGAAGGCGGTGGCGGCCGTCACGGGCGCAGTCACCACCAGCTTCCTCATGACGCCGTTCGACGTGATCAAAACTCGGCTGCAGACGCAGAGCAGTGCCGAGCCGCTTTTCTACCCATCACAGCATCTTGCCACTGCTCCTACTCTCACGAACGCCACCAGCATCGACAAGGGCAAAGCGCCGGTCAAGGGCAACGCTTCCCGTCTTGCGGGTGGATTCCACGCACACCCGGCCACGTGTTGCCAACAGACCTTCTTCACATCCAACCGACAACCAGAGTCGATCCTGTGCCGCTACGACCCGCGTCAAGCTTCGTCTTCGTCAGCCGCTTCCACCTCCGCAGCATTGTCACACAGCTCATCGTCACCAGCATTCTTTTCAGCGCGCACACCTTCCAGCTCATCGTCCACACAACGTCCCGCCCATCGCAGCACCTCTTCACGCTTCGGCCGACACACGACGTCGTTCTCAGCATCCGCACCGCCTCGGTCCAGCGTGCGCATCCTTCCGTCCCCACCGCCTGCACCCAGCGGCTACCTGCATCCATCGCCATCGGCTGTGACGGCGAACGGCTCGTCTTCGTGCGCGTGTGCGTTTCCCAACGAGACTGTGGCTGCACGTGAGCTCAAGGCGGCCGCCTCGGAGCAGGGGCGTCTCACGGGCTTGTGGGATGGCGTCATCAAGGTGGGCAGGGCCGAGGGCATCCGCGGTCTGTGGCGCGGGCTCGCGCCAACGCTCATGATGACCGTCCCGGGCCAGGTGACGTACATGTCGTGCTACGACTTCTTCCGCGGCAAGCTGTTGGCGTCCGAGGACAGCGAGCGTGTGCAGAGGGCGTTCCAGCAAGACTCGGCGGCGACGGGCCGGGAGCTCGGATTGGCGGGCAAGGCGCCGAGCCTGTCGGCGGTGACGGCGCAATCGCTGTACGCATCCTTGCTCGCGGGTGCACTGGCAAGGTCGATCTCAGCGACGCTAGTGACGCCGCTTGAGCTGATCCGCACGCGGCTGCAGGCTTCGTCGCGTTCGCAGGCTTCGCTCACGTCGATCCTGCGCGGGCTGTGGGTCGAGATGCGCACCACCTCGATCGGTGCTGGTGGAGGCCCGCTGATTCTGTGGCGTGGCCTAACGCCGACGCTGTGGAGGGATGTGCCGTTCAGTGCCATCTACTTTGCGGGTTACGAGGCGGGCAAACGCTCGCTCACGGGCGGAGGACTCGGCGAAGGTAATGCCGCCGGTAGCGGAGAGGAGTTTGGTGTTGCGTTTGTCTCCGGCGCCGTGAGCGGCTCGGTTGCTGCGCTACTTACGCATCCGTTTGACGTAGTCAAGACGCGTCTCCAAACGCAGGGCTCGAATCAGCCCGACGGTCGACTCTCTGCGAGTCTGCGTGGCAATCAGCAAGCGACGAGCGGCGTCTGGAACACCATGCGTCACATCATCGCCACCGAAGGAACAGCAGGGCTATGGAAAGGTCTCAGCCCCCGAACTGCCAAAGTCGCTCCGGCTTGCGGCGTCATGATCGCCTCGTTCGAAGTCGTTGGTCGCTTCCTCGCCGACCTCGACATCTGAATCAACTCAAGCAGCATCTCAATCTCAGTCTCCACCGTTCATCAGTCAAACTGTCACATTTCGCAAAGTGCATCTCAAGAATTGCTTGTCATCGCCATCGCGGGTGTGTGTGTGCTGAAAGTGTGCCTAAGATACATGCGTGTGTAGAATGCGACAGGACGGGGGGTGAATATCGGGAATGTGAATCTTTTGCTTGAGGAGAGGGAAGTGGATCAGGCGACTGGTTGCGGTGTGAGGGTGGGGGTGCCAGAGTAGCCCTTGAAGCCCTCGACGCCTACCCACTGCCAGACTCGTAGCCACTCGCCCTTCTTCTGTGCCTGGCGCGTGCGTACGTTGGAGTTCTCCTCGACCACACGCGCCACCTTTTTCCAGAGCCGGTTGCGCGCCTTTGCCTGGTGCTCTTCGCTCAGGATGTGGTCGCGCAGATGCGAGAGCGGCACAAAGTCGTCCGGATACAGCACGGGGTCGAGGCCATGCAGATACTCCTGCTCCTGCAACCTTTCGAGAGCGGCCTGTACGAGCGTGGCCACCTTGGCCGACTCTGCGCGTGCGGCGCTGACGCGGTAGCGCAGATACGACAAGCCGAGCACTGCCGACAGCAGAGCAAAGACGTACAGCCGCGCGCGCAGCATCCACCCCCGCAGCGCCAGCCGCGATCGACACGCCAGCGTCAGCGTGGGCTGCTTGGCCGCCAGGAAGTAGTCGGTCTGCAGCTCGTCCGCCTCCTCGGCAGCCTGCGATGGCGAAGCGGCCGAAACAGGCACGCGCACAATGTTGCTCCTCGGATCCGTGAGCTCAAAGAGCGCCATGTACCAGATCTGTTCAAAGTAGTCATCGTCCACGCGAGCATCGCGCGTGGCGGACATGGAGCGCTTCACCGCCTGCTCGGCGATCGCATAGGTCAGGTTGCCGTTCTCGGCCACCAGCTTCTTGGGCAGCTTCTTGACCGTCGCATGCGTCTTCTGCGTGCCGCACACGATCTCGCCCTTGAAGTCGGCGAGCATGTGCGACACGGCCTGCGCCAGCTCCGACGCCAGCACGAGCTTCTGCGTGTCCGGATAGCAGCGCGGCGCCGTCATGCGCAGCGGCAGCACCCACTTGGCCAGCGGCACGTGCGAACGCAGGTTGGGCTGCAGCACCCAGTCGTCCGACGAGCAGCCAACCACCTGCCCGTGCGCACAGCTGGCGTGCGGCGGACAAGGAGTGCAGCTCGGCTGGAAGCGTTCGGGAAGGATGGTGGTGTCTTCCACCGACTCGTTGTTGGCGCGGGCGAAGGCAAGTGCCGTCAGCTGTCGGTCTTGCACGATGGCATTGGTGTCGGAGTTCGTGTCGCAAAAGCCGAGCGCTCGCGTTTCGCGCGCGTACCACATTGTCCAAGCGATGGCTCCGACACACACCATCATCCATACCGATCGGATGAGGTGGTCAGCCAAGGTCCGTTCAGCCCTGCCACCCTTGCGTCGCTGCTTGTCCCTCTTGCGCCTGAGGATGCGCATCTTGGCCAGAGCCGAGGGCGAGGTGAATGTGTCGAGGTCGTCGAAATCGTCGTCTGCATCGGCCTCGGCGCCGGAGTATGTGGATGTATCTTTGGACGAGGCGACGGTGCTGTCGCCAACGATGCGAGGGGGCGTAGCCGAGGCGATCGACTGATCCATGTAGTTGTGCAGCGTGCTGCCTGCACCTGGGGCCGACTTTCGGGCCGAGCGGGGCGGGCTTGGGGCAAGGTGCTGGTCCGATGCTTTCTTGCGCAGAGTCGAAGTACCGTCGGTGGTTTTACGACGCGCTTTTCTGGCCGAAACTGCTGCCTTGGCGGCGATGCCCGAGGCGGGGGAGGCTTCGCTGCCGGACTGGAAGGGGTTGCTGTCGGAAAAGGTCCCATCGTCGTCGCTGCGTCGTCCAGAGCCGCCTGCTCCGAGGCTGAGGCGTCCAGCTTTCCTGGAGGACGCGGGCGGAGAGTCTGGCGAGGTACCAAAGGTGACGCGACGAGGCGACGTGGTGGCGTCAGGCTCTGCAGCCTCGGTAGAGGCTGATTTGCGCGGGCGACCACGAGGTCGCTTCACCGGTTGCTCGACGACCTCCTCGGCCTCGGCCTCGCTCTCTGCGTTTGCCACCACTTGGCTGCCGAGGGACGACTTTTTACGTGCTGATTTTGCAGGAGTCTTGGCGGGAGTCTGAGAAGCGGGAGTGGAAGCCTCGCTCTTCCTGGGTCGTCCTGGCTTGCGCTTTGCTGGGGTCTGTTCGGGCGTGACCTCTGTATCGCTGCGAGCGCCATCGCGCATGTCGATGATGCCGCTGGAGCTCGCGACGATGGTGGCCTTCTTCTTGCGGAGCGAAGCGGTCTTGGGTAAGACGTTGCGATTGAAGAGATCCACAAGCTCTGCCTTTCGTAATGCGCTGCCAAACGGAACATCGTGCTCGACGAGGATGCCACGCAGCTGCGGCATGGTGAGCGAGCTGGGATCGAAGCCCTCGCGCATGTAGTCGTCGCGTTCGACCATGATGTGCTGTCCGAGTCCGGTGCTGGCCGACGGGAGGGCTCAGCGATAAAGGGGAGGTTCGCGGATGGATTTACGCGTTGCAGTACGTGGATGATGGCGGTCGAGAAGAAGAAGAGGCTCGAGCTCGGACGAGCAATTGTGGTTCTGTGAAAGTGCGGATCGGACGACTCAGCCACGCCCGCCACAGCAGGAAGATGGGCGCGCAGCTGCATCATCCGCCGCGAGTCGCAGCTGCCTGTGGACCCTGAGCCAGGAAATACGCGTATTCCAAGCACACCGCCACGTGACGCCACGGGTTTTTTTTGCCAATGTTAGAGCTTTGCGACGGGCTCGGATGACGTAATCAGAGTACCCGCAGTTGGCATGCAGACGTCACTGCCTGAGCCGACTGCAGACGAGGCCGCCCCACGTCCTCTTGCCAAAACGCTTGATTCGGCTCTGACTCGACTGCTCCTCCTCGATCTACTGTAGCAGCTTCATCTTCCGGAATGCAGCCTCTGCAACCGCCTCCATGTGAGAGATGAGGGGCCTGATGCTCGAGGGCGACGGGTAAGGGCCGAGGGCGAAGGGCTGTTGTTTTTGCCGGCGACGCTGCAAGCTTGGACTGCAAAGCCACGGCGAATTTCGTCCTCGATTTCCGCTTCCGCCCCTACCGCCACGACAGAGTGGCCGCCTTGGACGGGCAAACGGAGACATCCGACGGATACGCGGGTAGCATCCGCACCACGACCCGTTGAAGCCAAAGAATCTCGCGGCTGAGACGGCTGAGACAGGCGCGACACTGGCGAGGCGCTGCGAAATTTTTTAAAGCCGCCTCGCCTGCGCATGACAGGGTCAATCTGCACGGTGCTGCATGCGTGCGTTGCAAATCCTGGCGCAGCTGAGCACAGTGGAAGCTTGTCCAGCTGATGAGGCAGCACGTTGCGCGCCAACGTGTTGAGCGGCTAATCTCGAGGTGCCATCGTGACCTGAGCCACACTCGTCAGATGATAAAGTTGAGCCGCTTCCTCCGTCGAGCTCATTGGAGTCGTCGCTTCAACCACGACCACCATCAGCTCTCCGCGTCGCAAGAACACAGAAGCTTTGATAGCGCCTAGGCAACCAGCTCTTGTCATTACCAGCTATACTACGAGCCTGGCCTGCAGAATGTACTCCACATCGCCGTCRTCGTCGTCCATGGCCTCGTCTTCGGGCCGCTCGTCTCCCGAGCAGTCGGCACCTCAGCCAGCATCGCAGCCGCAACGCAGCAACTCGTTCCTGCTGCCGCAGTTCTTCTTCGGCTCCTCCGCCAACCAGACCTCCTCATCCAACACCGACACGACACCGCACCCGGTCACCAATGCACTTCTCTCGCAGCCGCCGCGACGCACATCGTTTGGCGCCGGCTTTAGCAATGGCGGCCGCCTCTCGGCGCTGAGCGCGTTTGGTTTCATGTCCTCCCCGAGCTCGGCTTTAACGTCTTCGGCACTTAGCAGCTCGCCCCCGCCGTCACTGGCAGGCGCTGCTGCGCTGTCGCGTCAGTCTGGCAGCGCCATCGAGTCACCCACTTCGGAAGTCGCACCTTCGGCACCTCCGGCCACCAAGCCTGCACCGGTAAAGCGACACCACTGCTTCCCCGACGGCATGGGCGGAACAATGTGTGTCGAGGTCAAGGACAGGAATCGCCGTGGCTCCTCGATCAATTAGGCTCTCAGCTCAGTCTCGCCTTGTTTTGCCCTCTCGGTCCCGTTCTCGCAGTCACCTCGCTCATACCTTGTACCAACATCCGTCATGTCTCCGGTTAATCGTCACTGTTGTCTGCTCGATGCTCGTCTGAGTGAAAAGGCGCATGCTACTGAGTCACGCTCGTTCGAAAGCCGGAAAGCTCGGAAAGGGGGCGTCGATGTCGGCGACAAGATCGCGATCGCGCGCTGCGTGCGTTTCGGCGGAACGCTTGACGGCCCAGGGCATGCGAGCCATGCGAGCCCTGGCTGCAAAGTACGACTCGGCCGCCCATTTGGAAACCGCATTTTTCGGGTGGCGGATGGCGGGAACGTAGAAGGGAAGCGTCTGCTTGTGCACGACAAACGGACGAAATTGGTGGTCGTACCTGTCAAACGCAAGTGCGGGACGTTGGCCTGGCTCGAGCTGGGAGAGGTGGCCGGCGAGGAGGTAGGCGCCGTCGATGGCGAGCGAGGTGCCCATGCCCGTAAACGGCGTGGGCGCATAGGCGGTATCGCCCAAACACACGATGCGATTGCGGTGCCATTTGGTCATGCGAATTTGTTGGATCGACTGAAAGAAAAGATCATCAGCAGTATCGATGCCACGCAGCAGACGCGGAACCTTCCATCCAACATCGCTAAAGGCTGACTTGATGAGCGCGACCTGCACGCTCCTATCGCGGCTCCTGCTGGCTGCTTCCCACTGCTGCTTCTGTGCAGCGCTGCCGGGTCGGATGCTGAGCAGCGCGCGCGTGGTGCCGTGGTTGTCGGGTCGCGTGATGACCATGCGCGCGGGCGGCGCCATATATACGCGTGCATAGTCGTCGTCCTCTTCGGTGCGCGATACTCTAAAGTAGACGAAGAAGCAGTTCTTGTCCACCACCTCGAGCCCATCGGTGCCAAACACCTGTTTGCGCAATGTGGACCACTGCCCATCCGCCAACACCAACACATCAGACTCCTCCTCCTCGCCACTACTTAGTTCGACCCGCACTGCAGAATCGCCATTCTCCGCCACACGCTCGATCGTCGTGCCGAAACGAAAGTCTACACCCGGCTGCTGCACCGCAGCTTGGTAGAGGATGTTGGCCAGGTCGCTTCGAAGGATCTCGTACTCGGCGGTCAGCACGCTTGCAGATTCGCCGACGGGGAACGTGGCAAAGGCGCGGTCGTGTTGGTCGACAAACGCGGTGCCTTTCTCCGTGGTGGTGCAGCGGCGGATGGCGTCGAGTATGCCCATGCGATGCACAATGTTGAGCGCAGTGCCGCGCAGGTCGATATTCTGGCCTTGCGACAGCAGCTGCGGCGATCGCTCCACCACCGTCACGCGCGCTCCGGAGCGAGCGAGGAACCATGCCAGAGTTGGTCCCGCAATCCCGGCTCCACTGACGAGCACGCGCAAGCCGCGCTTTGTCAGGATGTCTGCTGCCATCGCTGGCAAGTCGTTCGTCGTTAATTCTGCAGAGGCAAGGAGATCGTTGACCCCCTCCTTGACTCGCAGACAGCAACTCGGTCTTATATGCTTCCCGAGAGCGCCGGCATGATCAGTCGAGATGGGTTCCAGCGAGTCTCGCGAGCGGCAAGCGCATGACCTCGGCTCAGTTGCGGTGCTCATGCCGCCGGCAACCTCCGCGGACGTGGCTGCACGCCAACAGTGAAGGTAGCCCATCCGCTGAGGCCTTGGGCATGAATCTGTCTCGGCAGAGCACACCTAGTTTGCATCTCTCCTCGTTAGTGCGATGTCGTCGACAGCAAGTGTAGCTGTCAGGCTCCGCGGGTCGGATGTCTGCGGCCGAAGACGTACCCAGCGTTGCCCGATTATCTGGACTCGGCCTGATCGGCCTAACGCGCTTCTTGGCTTGAACACTCCACACGCGTCCAAAAAAAGCGGGTGTATGCACAGTGCATGCAGGTCAGCACGGACCGCCCTCATCTGACAGACGGTGGGGCACGGCCACCAAAAAAAAAAAGAGAGCGCAGGGCAACGCGTTCCTCCACGCGTATCCTCAACCTTGGTCTGACCTCCATCCACCTTGCAGCCAGGCTGGATGTCAGCATTCGGCGGCGACGTACGCTGTGCCTGGGGCTCGCAAGCATGACAGCCGGATGTAGTGCGGCGACTTCCGCGAGCGGCTCGTCGAGCTCGCAGCTGGCGACGCCCAGCACTGCCGCACCGCCGCTGGCGCATCTGCGGCTGGGTCGCCGAAGCCGACGAAGCAGCAGCAGCGGCGCGAGCAGTAGCAGCAGTGCGAGTAGCAGCGCTGCACCTTCTGGCAGCCTCGGATTGCGTGCACGATCACACGGACGAAAGCGAAGACGACACAGCACGCTGTCGAGTAGTGGCGTCGCATCGGGATCGGACGACGACGAACGCGCGCCTCCGACGGTGAGGCTTAGGCTGGGCAGCTATGTGTCGGAGTTCAGGATCGCGGGTACGAGGAGCAGCTCGCCGGGGACGGGACGCTCGACGTCACCATTGCTGCCACGACAGCGCCACCAGTTGAGCATCCACGCCATGGCACCCACACCGCTGTCGGAAGCTGTGCGGTCAGCTGCAGCGGACGACGATCAGGACGATGGCGCGGATGCTGATGTGGACATGGACCTCGAGGTGCAGTCGACGTTCCAGGCCATGCAGGTCGACAGCCCCATTGCTTCGCCCTCTCCGTCGAGTGCCGCGCCGTTCTTCAGCCGCCTCGATGCGCTGCCGGACGCTCGGCCACCGAATCTGGTTTCGGGCGCCACGGCGGGTGTGCTTGCCCCGCTGCTTATCGAGCCGCGCTACACGACGCCATCTCGTTCTCCCGTGCAGGCCAATATGGCGCTGCCGTCGATCTCTGCCCTGGCCAACGCAACCACCGTCCAGCCGGGGGTGTTTCCCTCGGCCTCGCTCATTGCAGCACGCCGAAACTCGCGCAGTAGCCTGGGGCTGCAACAGCACCAACCCGCTTCGCCATCGCCGCTCTCGCGGATGCAGCCGCAGCATCTCGCCAATCTCAACCCGTTCGCATCGCATATGTACCACCACCCGCATCAGCATCCCGCTCCGTTGTCTCAGAATCCCAACCGCACAAGGTCGTCGTCCACCCCTCCATCGCCACGCCCGAGCCAGCCGGATGGCGCACAGCGCGAAGTGCCCCCCTCGCCCGCTCGCCGACATTCGGACGGCACGCCTACCCATCCACTTGCCTCGTGACTTAGTAACCGTTCGCACGCGAGCACACTGTTCTGTTGTCAATCCATCGCAATTTCGCCTCAGCTATGTCGACGCGGTGTATTCTGCTGGGGTTGAGGGCCGTCTAGGCTTTCTTGACACGCGGAGTGGCGACGCGGATGGCGCTGCCGCGTGCAACGCCCGTCCACCACAGCACGCGGAACTGCCACGCCCAGAAAACCAATGCGCAACGAGAGGTCAGCATGCCGCAGCACCCAGGAGCCCGTGGTGGATGTACTTACACAGAACAGGATGAATGTGATCATGATGTTGCCGAACAGCTGCGCATGTCCACGTCAAAGTGTCAGTCGCGCTCAGCTCTACTGCAGCGAGGGGGTGGAGGAAAGGGGGGGGGGGGACATACGAGGCTGTTCCAGCTGGCCGGATTGGCGAGCAGCCTGAACTTGTCCACCACCGTGGCCTTGTGCACGCCCACCAGGCCCGTTCTCGTCGGCGGACCATTGGGCAGCAGCCAAATCGTCAGTCCAATATGTGTCCCTGCCCCACCCTCAACCACACAATTGATCAGTCTTTATGCCCACTATCGCCAGCAAAGGGGGTTGAAACTTACAATCGGCTGCGCCGAGCACAAAGAAGAGGTACCTCAGGATCCTCTCTAGCGCCACGTCGTTGTTGCCCCTAAGCCACTTGCGGAGCGCGTAGAACATGAGCGCCGAGTTGAGCATGATGAGGAAGTAGCAGCTGCCCAGCTGGCCGAGCGCCATGCGTGCCGAGTCCGACAGCACACCCGCGTTCTGCAGCCCGCTCTGCAGCTTGCTGCTCGACAGGAAGGCGGGTGGGATGAGCTCGTGGTGGTAGCGCTCCGGCAGCACCAGCGCATAGTAGCTTCCGGCCAGAACGCTTAGTGGTTCCAAAACGCCAAAGAAGTAGTACTGACCATGCCATGGAGACATGGAGACAAGCGTTAGCATTCAGAGATGAATATGCTCGAGGTGGAAGGAGGGATGTGCTCACCCAGTGATCCGGCAGTGGGTCTAGCGAGGCTGTTGATGGCGGCATCGTGTGGGTGATGTAGAGGGTATGGTGTGGTAGCGAGGAGAGGTGCGGGTGCATGTGGAGCAAAATGCATGAATGCGCCGGTGTTGGACCCGCGGCTGGCGTCACGTGAGAGAGCGGCGCGCGTTAATTTCTAAATGTTGGTGCAATAAGCCTAACAAAATTAAGCGCGCGCCGAGGCAGACGCGCAGAGAGCAACACTTTTTGCGTCAACACCCTGCATGCTGCTTTCGAGCCGTGATCCGTGTTGAATCACCACCACCATCCGCGCATCACCATCCACACCACCCACTCTCAATCCCCCATCGGAAACGTTTCTGCATCACCTCGACCTGCTCTTCACCTCCTCTGCCATACACAGCTAGATCCGATCAACCTCCTCGCTTGGACTCAGCACACGATGTCGGCCGTTTCACCGCGCGATGATTCTGCGGCGTTGATGCCTCCACCCTCGCTCCCATCCACATCTGCTTCCCCCAACACGGCGGCAGTGGATGAGGCGCGGCTTACGGACGACGACATTGACGCACTGATCTCGTCGCTGCAGCCGCACGAGGAGCTGGACCAGCTACGGGCGATTGAAAAGACGATCCGCGAGACGCAGTCGCGTCGTCGGCGCGAGGACGAAGAGATGCGCGCCAAGATGCATGCGCTCGACTCGGCGCTTTCCGACCTGCGCAAACAGAGCACCCGCCAAGCAGCCGACTGGCGTTCCCTAGCCCAACACGCCGAAACCATCGAAAAGCTCGACAACAAGAACTTCGACCTCGCAAAGAAGATCAACGAGCAGGAATCGCTGCTCTCGAGTCTTCAGACGGAACTGCTCGAGTTGAAAAGGGCCGCGGAAGAGTTGGAGGAGATCGATGTTGAGGACGAGTCGGAGATGGATAAAGATGCGTAAGTACCGAAATTTCCGCGGTGAAGAGGAAGAGGATGCTGACATGGGGCGACAGGTTGAGACTGCGTATCTTCCGAGGGCTGGGATTCTTGCCGTCCAAAAGCACAGATGCATCCGACGAATGGTCAACGCTGCTGGTCAGGTCGGATACCCGCAACTCGGCGATCCACTTTGACATTCACACGGCGCACCTCAAGCAAAACGAAATCTCTCCGCTGGTTCTAGCCGACCAACTCTGGAAGGCCGCCGAATAGTCGCCCGCAACCAGCAACAAGCTACGAGACGTCTCATTCCGTCGGATCATCCGATCGATTCATGTACTTTACTTTTCTCTCCTTGCAAACACACAGAGACCGCTTGCAAACACTGCATTCGAGACCAGGAGACTTTCGAGTGCTGGCTCACACGCGTCCGCATCGGGCAACCCCGAGTCCGGTCGATCTCGTTGAGGTAGTCGGAAGGTCAGACCGTGCTGCGCCATATCCTTTTCGTCGTCGAATCGGACTGTCCTGGGCTACCTGCTGGGAGACGCCCTTGCTCGCGGCTTGGACGTATCTGAGTGTGCGAGAAATCGCCGCATCACAATCGTGAACTACGCACGACGACGCTTGGCATGAAGCATGCCGAACTGGTGCCATGCAACCGCGTAAACTGCGTGTCAAGACGAAAGAGACTCGAGCGAGGTGGGCGTACAGGCTGTGCTGCTGCATTCGAAACCCAGCGGACAAAGGCGTCGAGGGATTGTCGGGTGCAATAATGGAGCAGATGTGGTGCAAACCATGGTCCCACATGTGAAGCGCTAGTGTGACGTGCAATCCCGAGTTCAAACGGCTAATAGGATATGCGTTTGATGCAGGCTGAGCAGCAGCAGCAGCCTTTCATCCCAAAAGTCCTCTCAAGGTAAGGCAGTTAAGTTAGCGCATCTCAAACGCGCATGGCGACGCTTGTACGTCGCCGGCTGAGCTGCTGCGTTCGAACCACGGACACTGAAGAGACTCGAGTACGGCGAGCATATGATGCAAGCTGAGTTGTCACATCCGAGCCACGAAAACAAAGGAGACTCGAGTGGGGCGGGTGCACGATGCAAGCTGAAGGGCTGCTCGAGACCGGAGTGGGCCGAGAAATCAGAGCATCTCAAACGCACATGACGAGCAGGCCAAGCTGCTGTCTTCGAACTACAAAGACGAAAAGAGCTTCGGTCGGGTGAGGCAAGAATCACCGCAGACAACGCTTTCGCACGTATGATACACGCTGCGACTGCTGCATTCCATACGAACAACCTCCGAGTCAGGGTGAGAATCAGCGCATCTCCAACGCGCACGACGAGAATGCGTACGATACAGCCTGAAGGGCTGCATTCGAGCAAACCCAACAAATACAACTTGCGGGATGGAAAGAACAATTGTGCACGACGTGTCTTCATACGATGAGCTGCTGCATTCGATCCATGACGACAAAGACGCGAGTGAGTCGGGCTGACGATGCAGACTGAGCTGCTGCTTTCGAGGCACGAACACTCGAAGACGAAATAGACCCGGTTCAAGAGCGAAATGTCACCGCATCTCGAACGCACACGATGACGCATCGTACAATGCCGGGCAAGCTCCTGCTTTCACACCACAACCACAGCACGAGGACGAGAGAGATTCGAGGGAAGGGAGAATCACCGCAGACCACGATTCGGGCGTACGGCGCAGGCTGACCTATTGCATTCGAACCACCAAGACGAAAACGAAGTGAAGCGAGGATCACCGCAGACGATGCCTCGGACGAGACCGGCTGAACAGCAGCATTCGAAACCAAAGACCCTTGGAGTGGGGCGTCAACGCATCTCGAACGCACACGACGACGCTTCGGGCGTATGGTGCAAACTGAGCTGCTGGTACGGCTCCGAGTTTTCGTGAAAGTAAAACCCGGACATCTTGCCCCTCGCGCCCAAATCGTCATAATCCGCATCGGCCTCGGCCCACAGCCCTGCAAAGGGATCGTCGGTCGGCAGCGGCATGTGCGGGCTCGTGGGCGAAGCGGGCCAGAATCCAGGCCCCGACTGTAGCGCCGGTGGAGACTGCGGACCGTACCCGGCCGAACCCTGCTGCTGCTGTTGGTGGTACATATGCGCCAAATGCGGCTGTCCCGGCGCAGACAACGACAGCTCTCGACGTCGCTGTGTCCGCGCCGCATACCACTGCGGTCCCGACACCGAAGTGCCCGCACCCACCCCACCACCCTGCGCCAGAATCGGCGACGTGCCCGACGACAATGTATGCCCGCTCGCACTCGTCATCGACACATTGCTGTTGCTCCTCTGCCTCGCCTCCGCCTCGACCCTACCCGGCGGGGCGGCACTCTCGCCCAGCTCGACGCAGACATAGTAGAAGCCCGCAAAGCTGGCGCCGTTGATGTCGCGCACGCGGTGGTCCGGCACGAGGAACTTCTCCTTCCAGCGCATAAACACAAACGGCTTGTTGGCGTGGTGGAACCTCAGCCCCGGCTTGGACAGCGCCGAACGCAGCGGTCGGAACGGCGGAAACCGCGCCCAGTGCTTGAGATCATCCGCCTCCGTAGCACCCCACTTGCCCGTCACGAATCCATACCGGTCGCCGATGATCTCGGCGTCAAAGTAGGTGGTGAGCTCGGGCCAGTCCTCGGTGAGCCCGCGGATGTTGAGGTAGCCGCACAGATGCGACGCCTCGAGGTCGACGTTGACGATGCGCACCGTCACGTCGTACGAGTTGCGCCCCGACTTTTGCGTGCCGTTGAACGTGGCACCCGGATACAGGCAGCCGCGGCCCTTGGGCGGCGTGCGCAGACGCGACAGCTCGGCGAGGGGGTCGGGCTTGTACGGGTCGAACCAGCGCACGTCGCCCCACTTGGCAGCCACGCCCAACGCTTCTTTCTCCGCATCCGCGCCTTTTGCGCCCGTCGCCTCCTCCGGCTTCGGGTCGCGGAACGCCAGCGGGTCCGTGTGGTACTTGACTGCGCGAGTGGGGTCGAAGGTGTGTGCGAGCGCGGCCGAGGGCACCGAGAGCGAGGTGGAGGTGGAGGTGGTGCCGAGCGATGCGGGCCGCTGTGCGTGCGCGGAATAGTAGAGCGTGTCTGCAATGACGTGCCTGGGTATCAAGCTGAGTCGAGGCCGAGTCATGGCCGACGGGCCGTAGGGGTCGTCGTCCTTGGCCGAAGTTGGATCCGCGCCGACTGCAGCAAATGGCAGCGTAGTTGGACCGGTGGAAGAGCCGGAGCGGCTTAAGCGGCGCGCCGACGAAGGGCGACGTTGCTTGGCTCCGCCGGGGATGGCGTTGGCGGGCGCCGGGACATGCACATGCGATGCGGCAGCGAGTGAAGTGCCCGATGCCTGCAAGTGGCTGCTGCTGCGCGATCTTGACTGTTGCGGGGAAGACGGCGCCAGTGCGGCGGCAGAGGGAGTGGGCGACGGTGCAAAGCTGTGAGTGTCTTGCGCGTTGAGAGCGGGCGTGGATTCTGGTGCGAGGGCGGATGCATTGGCAGGAGGGAAGCTGACGACGACTTGGGCAGAGGAAGCGCTTACACTCTCGTGACCGAGTCCAGGACCATTGTAGCTCAGGCTTCTGGAGAAGCTGCCGGAGCGACCCAAGGCGTCGGTGTGCGTGGCAGGATCGGCGCCATTGGCATCTGCAGGGTGGCGATGGGTCGAGGCGTCGGCGAAGCGAATCCTGGTACGGCTTGTCGAACGGCCCACGGAAGGGGGCGAGGAAGGCGCTCGCAATGTCGGGGACGCTGGCGCTCTTTCGAGAGGAGGGAAGGCGGAAGGGTCGTGCATAGTGACGTCGTCGATGGAGTGGGATCTGGGAGCGTCACCGCCAGCCCCCATGTTGTTGACCGAGATGGTGAGGTGAATCTGAGGGCCGTTGGTGTCGGAGCTGGTGGACGCGATTGGCGGTTCGGACGCAGTGTCCGGGATTTGCGGATCAGGGGCGTGCTGGGTATCTGTGTGTCGCGTTGGGGCTGATGGCACGGAGAGATTGGCCGAAGAAGCTGGCTGCTCGTGGGAGCCGGCTGCGACGATGGTGGAGCGGCTGGGGTCTTGGGTTGTATCTGCGAGCTGAGCGGAGCAATGCGTGCAGATGGCGTGACCGTCCGAATCTGTCGCAACGATGTCGTCGTTGGTGCCGAGGTGTCGGGAGAGGGCTACGGCAGCGGCAGCGTTGATGGCGGAGGTGAGGCTCTGATGCGGCTGAATGCGGTGGTGGGAGCGGACCGAGTCGGGTGCGAAAGCGTACGAGGACGGGCTGGGCGCGGGCATGGAGGAGCTGGACGAAGCATGGGGGTGTGAGGTGTCGTCGGAAGCAGGGGCGAGGTCGAGAAGCTGACCGCAGCGAGCGCAGTGCTTGGGTTGGGCTGCGGCATTGGTGCGATCGTGGGCCATGTGCTCGTCGGTGCTGTTGGCGGGTTGGTATGTCGAGGCCGAAGCCTGATCGGCCTGGGTTGGACGAGCATCTGCAGCAGCGTCGTTGGTGGTAGCGGTGGCGGCGCGCGGGAGTGGGTCTGCCGAAGCAGAGCGAGAGATTGCGGGCATTGTGAAGGAAGGACCCGGGGTCATGTTGGAGCCGAATGCAAACCAGTCGTCCGATGAGCACGATGCCGCCAAGATGCGTGGCCTAGTGCATTCTTTGGCTTGGCCACTTGGGTACGGAGTGCGATTGCGATGGCTTTGCGATTTCGCCGTTTGTTGCGATGGAGCGAGATGGTTGGGTTGGGGGTGGAAGGGTGAAGGCGGACGAGGGTGGCTGATAGAGAGAGAGAGAGAGAGAGGCTGGGAGCAGTCAGGCGAGACAAGCGAGCTGCACTGCACGACTCCACACTGCTGCACCTCCGCGCCGCCCAAAGCTGGTCAGGGCCGTGTGAGTGAGCGCTGAGAGGGCACTGCACGAGTCACTCAGTCCAAGCCAGCTTGGGTTCAGCCCGCGCAAGTCGAATTGGGCGGCAGCGCAGCAAAATCGCAGTGATTTCATCGAGCGCGCATTTCAACGGCCATATCGAAAAAAAGGCCAAAGCTCCAAAGCACGTAATCTCACATCTTGACAGCCTCGCCTGCATACTGTACACACGCATTCGCCATGCTGCCCTTTGGGGTTTGAACTACCGATTGGATTGATCAACGGACACTTCGACGCAGAGGCTGGCCGAGGAGGCAGCGGAGGAGCATGCTGGGCACCTCGAGCAATCCGCCCACGTGCTCGCCGTATCCTTCAAAGATGTCGCCCACCGCCAGCGCACGCGATCGCAACCGAAATCGAGCCGTCGACATCTCGCCCACCACCTTGACATCCATCGGCCTCGGCTCGAGCTCCTGCAGCCACATACCCGCCGGCAGCCGATGCGAGTCCTTGATGCGAAGCATGAGTGCAAACAGCGGCAGATGGTTCAGCAGTCCCAAGCACGTCTGAATCACCCCGACCTCCAACGCCACCACGCCAAAGCGCGCCACTCCAAACGCCAGATAGTAGACGTATACGGTGGGCATCAGGAACGCCATGAGCGTAAACAGCAGCGTACCCAGCACCAGCTGGTCCAGCTCGTACCTCGCATCGTCCAACCGTCCGCCGCGCAGCGCATTGCGCTTCTTGCCGCGAAACACGTCGAACAACGCCGAGAGCACGTAGACGAACGCGCGCAGCGTGCGCGATGAGAGCGTGTAGAACATGGTGATGTGCAGCGTGCAGATCGACACCACGTCTTGCATCACGCACAGCACCATTGTCACACCCATCCATCGCCCCACCACCGCCGTCGCCAATACCAGCGCCTCGAGTCGCGGCAGCACATACGCCAGCGCCTGCGAATGCCACGCATGCGTGAGCGACGCATAGGCATCGCTAAAGAACAGCGACAGCTCCGTGTTGAGCTTCAACCCCACCGGCCAGCTTTCCAGCCACGAGAGCAGCCAAAACACGCCGTCCACCAGGTAGCGTTCCACCAAGCCTCGACCCACTCCAGCCAGCATCGCCGCGTTTTGCACCAACAGCACGCTCGCTGCGTGGCCCAGGATGACGTCGTTGGCGATCAGCCAGATGGCATTCCAAAGCCCAATGTACGGCGCTGCCAGCTCGTGCGTGCCCAGCTTTTGCTGCTTGCGCAGCTGCCGCAGCCGCGACGCCAGCCGCGGTGCCACGACCATCTGCGAGATGCGCGTGTCCAGCTGACGTGCACACGCGGACATCGAGACCAGACTAAGCCCGGCCGATCGTAAGAGTGGATAGCGCAGCGCTTTCTGCACACCAAGCGCCACCAAAGTGAGTGCGCGGCCGAGCAGATGCAGTTGATCGACGACGATCGATCGCTGCGCCGGCAATGCCGAACCGTTGGACGACGCCTTCTTGATCTCGCTGCGGGCGAGGTGCGCGTACTGGTGCTGCAGACGATTGATCAGCTCGATGGAGCGGCGCAGGCACGTTCCGCGGGGCATTCGATTCTGGTGCGGCTCGACGTCCTTGAGTGATCGCCAGTGCACCGGATCGAGCATGAGCAAGCGCAGGAACTTTTGCTCGTGTGCCGAAGGTGCGGCGTAGGCAGCCATGCGAGACGAGAGCTCCGACGGATCTGCGTCCGAACCGAGCAACACAGCTGCGAGCGAGACGAGCTTCATGCCGGACACGGGCGCGAGCCGAAGGGAGTCGAGCGAAAAGTACTGCATCATGCGCGAGTTGGGCACCGTGTACTGCACCACACCCGAGGCGCAGGACGCGGCATCCTGGATGGCTTCCGCACCACCTCCCAGACGTACAGAGACGAGTGCGGGAGGGTCACATCGTCTGGACCGCGGCACGGCGCTGATCCAGATGGGCGAGTGATCGCACGCTTGATGCTTTGCATCGATGCCGTCCGAGGTGTCGTGCAAGATGCCAAGGATGGCGAGGTCCTTGGACTCGATCGTGCTGCGAGCGGCAGCTATGCATCGTGATCGAGCTGTGCCGATGACCAGCGCAGCAGCCTCGTGCGGGTGTCCAGGCACGATATAGCCGACGAGGAGGGCTACCTCGCCTTGATCCGGCTTGTTGTTCGAGGCATCGTCAGCGATGAGATAGGACAGGTCGACGAGCTTGGCCGGCCAAAAGACGAGCAAGCTTTCGACCCGCCTAGCATCGAAGCGATCCTCGGTTCCATCCGGGCTGCGGTCTTGCAGCGATGCCGATGCTTGTGTGTGGTTGTGATTGGAAAAGACTTCAAAATGCGACATTTGTGCGCACGCTGTCTACCACGACCTCGAGCGAGAACGCCGAAGACACGGGACGCCAATCGACTGCAAAGCGTTCATCAGGGATGCACGAACGGTCCTGTCAAACAAACGTCGAGTGCAAGGACGAGTCAGTCATTTGAACACGACGAAGCTCGGGATGCAGAGAGCGCGCGGCGTTGCATGTTGATCAGCCAAAAATAGGCAATAAAGTGGTTGTCCTCTGACCCTCTGCGCTGATTCGGCGCAGAGGTATTTCGGATCAGGTCTGTGAAAGTGTTTCTCATCCTGTGAACATGAAAGTGGCGCTGCGAGAATGTGGAAACTTACTCTTCTTGTCAGGATCCCCCGCGCGAGGATGATGGTGGAAGACGGAAGGAAGACTCCATCTGGCGAATTTGCGAATTGACCGACACAGCGTGTGCCTGCGTGCTCTCTTCCCCCTTTTTTGCACTTCCAACCCGCCGCATTTTCTCCTTTTCCAAAAGACTGCGGAAAGTGATCCGGCGAGCCCAGGTCGAAATTCGTACATGTGCGGTGGAGTACAATCTCACACTTTGTATCGAATTTCCATCTGCGGACACCATCAACCATCTGCAAATGGCCGACGAGACGAGCTGTCACGACGATAGATAGGATGAACTGTGCTTGCAGTGGCCGCGATAGAGTAGCATATGTGACAAGAGTGCGAGGAGGATGAGGGCCGGCGAGTTGCGCGGTGAATTGCGTTGATAACGACCCGAATCGGGATTAGGGCGCACCGGCTACTTGGCGGGTGGATTCAGCGGGGCGCGGTGGGGCTCAAGCGGGGAAGCCGGTTCGCAAAGTGCCGTTACGACCGATGATTGGCCGATTCTCGAGATGCGTTCTGCCAACACAGGCGGCGTACCCCGCTCTCTTAACCCCTCATTGCCCCCGCGCGGTTGACGCCGAAGGCGATGTGCAGTGACCACCTGACCGGCTGTCAGTCTCGCTCGTGCTTTGTGTGTGTCACAGGCTCGAAATCCGAACCAACACACCCGCGCCCAAAAGTCTTCCTTCCAAGCACTTATTGTCCCCGTCGTCACTCGTTCACTTTACACCACCACTGCCATCTTCTTTCGCGCGGTCGTCTTGCAAACATGCACTCCGCCAACCTCCTCCGCGCCTCGTCCAAGGCCATCAACACCTCCTCGGTCCGATGCCTCTCCACTTCCTCCACCGCTAGGCTCGCCCAGCCCGCTGCCGCCGCCGCCGCCTCGTCGGGCGCCGCCCAGGCGCAGCTCAGCCCGCTCGCGCTCTCGCGCGCCAAGGATGTAGAGTCCAAGTGGCAGGGCACCTCGATGCTCGGCGGCACCACAAAGAACTACGTCGACGGCAAGTTCGTCGACTCCTCCACCTCGTCCTGGCTCGACGTCAACGACCCCTCCACCCAGGCGCTCCTCTCCAAGGTGCCGCTCACCACGCCCTCGGAGTTCGACGCCGCCGTCGCCAACGCACACGCCGCCTTCCCCGCCTGGAGGGAGACCAGTCTGCTCAGCCGTCAGCAGGTCATGTTCAAGCTCCAGGCGCTCCTCCGCGACCACATGGACGACATCGCCAACGCCATCGTGCTCGAGCAAGGCAAGACGTTTGCCGACGCCAAGGGTGACGTCCTGCGCGGTCTCCAGGTAGTCGAGGTGGCGTGCGGTATCACGAGCACGCTCATGGAGGAGCGCGTCGAGGTGTCCAAGGACATGGACACGTACGCGCGTCGCGAGCCGCTCGGCGTCACCGCCGCCATTGCGCCCTTCAACTTCCCCGCCATGATCCCGCTCTGGTCCATCCCCATGGCCACGGTGACGGGCAACACGCTGGTGCTCAAGCCCTCGGAGCGCGTGCCCGGCGCGTCGATGATCATCGCCGAGCTGTGCGAGCGCGCAGGCATGCCCAAGGGCGTGCTCAACGTCGTCAACGGCGCCGTCGACGTGGTCAATGGCATCTGCGACGACCCGCGCATCAAGGCCATCTCCTTCGTCGGTTCCGACAGGGCCGGCGCACACATCTACCACCGCGGCACCGCCAACGGCAAGCGCGTCCAGGCCAACCTCGGCGCCAAGAACCACGCCATCCTCATGCCCGACGCCAACAAGAACTTTGCGCTCAACTCGATCGCCGGTGCGGCGTTTGGTGCGGCCGGTCAGCGATGCATGGCGCTTTCGGTGGTGGTCGCCGTGGGAGAGGCGCAGTCCTGGGTGCCTGAGCTCGTCGAGCGTGCCAAGCAGCTCAAGGTTTCCGGTGGCTTTGAGGAGGGTGCGGACCTGGGTCCGCTCATCTCGCCCCAGGCGCGCGAGCGCGTACGCAGCCTCACGGGCAGCGTCGAACAGGAGGGCGGACGCATCCTCCTGGACGGCCGCGACTTTGTATGCGCCGACTATCCAAACGGCAACTTTGTCGGGCCTTCGGTGGTCGAGGCTGGTCCCGGCATGAAGGCGTACGACCAGGAGATCTTTGGCCCCACGCTCGTCGTGGTCAAGGCCGACACGCTCGACCAGGCGGTCGACTACATCAACAAGAACAAGTACGGCAACGGCGCGGCGATCTTCACCACCAACGGCGCCACCGCGCGCAAGTTTGAGAAGAACGTCAATGCCGGTCAGCTGGGCGTGAATGTTCCCGTGCCCGTGCCGCTGCCGATGTTCGCCTGGTCCGGCAACAAGGGTTCCGTCCTGGGCGACATTGGCTTCTACGGCAAATCGGCGCTCAACTTTTACACCTCCTTCAAGACGTCCACTTCGCTCTGGAGGTCCGACGATGCACAGATGTCCGAACGCGCCTCGGTCAACATGCCCACCATGTCCTAGCCTTTTCCACTTTTGGCTCGACATACGCCGTGTAATCTTGGTAGAAAATAGTGTATGACAGTGTGGCAGAGTGTGGTATTAGGCAGTGGGGAGAGTGAGCGTGTGAAGCGCAACTTGGTCAGTCACATAGTCCGAATCGGCGTATCCGAGCACCGAGGTGATCTGCGACGATTTGAGCCCTTTGATCCTCTCGCTCTCGATCGACGTATAATTGGCTAGCGCACGGCCCACTTCGACCAGCTGCCACTCCCACTCCTCATCCCCGTCCACACCATCTCCGCCCGCCGCAGCGTCCGCTGGAACAATCTTGGCTGATGCCTCACCAGCGAGTGGGCTGGAAGGAGTTGGGGCGTCTTTGCGTAGCGAGTCGATGATGGGCGGAGTCTTTGTTCCCGCCCCCGCCTCGCTGTCGGTTCGCAGAAGGTACTGTCCCAGTGACCTTGCGATGGGCGCAGAATTGGTGAGTGGCGCACCCTGTTCGAGCCCACTCGAGTGCGGCGTGGATTTGGAGATGCGGCGGCGCACGACGAGACGGATGGCCTGCATGCGTTCCCAGTTGCCCTCGACACCCACCACGCCCGCAGGTAGCAGCCGTCCGCCCGAATCGGTGCGCGCAATGCGCTTGAATGCGCCCTCGTCAATGATCAACGCTCCTGCCGGGTGCAGTGCATGCAAGATGCTCCACTTGCGCGAAGAAAGCGGATTCGGCTTGGGCATGAAGATCGTATGTGCCGGTGCATCCAATGGCGGATACCCAATCAGCTCCTTCTCCTCCGACGCCAACGACGACACTGATGACGCGAGCGAATCCATCTTTACCCCCGCCCCCGCCCCAGCCGACGCTTCCGACGGAATTCCGTTGGCCACCACCCGGATCATGTTTTCGGGATGTTCGCCGTTGAGGATCACCGTCGCCACACCCGCGGCGGTGGCGAGTTCGGCCGCGATGAGTTTGGTCTGCATCCCACCCGTTCCGAAGCTCGATCCCATCGTTGCAACGGATACCGCCTTGCGAGCCGCCGCCACATCCTCGACGACTCCCAGCCGTCGTGCATTCGGATCGCTGCGCGGATTGCCCGTATACAGCCCATCCACATCGGTGCACAGAAAGAGGTAGTCTGCATCCACCAGACCCGCCGTAATGGCCGAGAGCGTATCGTTGTCGCCAAAGCGCAGTTCAGAAACCGAGACCGTGTCGTTCTCGTTGACGATGGGTATCGCATTGAACGGTGCCGAGATGAGCGTGTTGAGCGTCGTGCGCGCGTTGTTGTAGCGCGGACGGTCTGCGATATCGTTCCTCGTAAGCAGCACCTGGGCAACCTCGATCCCCACCGTACCGAACAACGAGTCCCACAGCGCGATCAGCCGCAACTGTCCCAGCGCTGCAAGAGCTTGCCGTTCACCAAGCGATTTAGGACGGTCGGTGATGTGCATGCGGATGCGACCCATCCCAATGGCGCCGGAGCAGACGATGATGACTTTGTGCCCCTGCGAACGCAGCTTGTGGCAGGTTTCCACCAGCGAGCTCAGGATGGCGATCTTGGGGAGCTGCGTCTCCTCAGAGATGATCGATGATGTGCCCAGCTTGATCACGATCGTTTTCGACGCGGTCGACCCGGCTGCAGCAGATGACGAAGACGCCGCCGCTGCGACGTGACTGGAGCCGGTCATGCTTGAGTCTGCGAGTGTCTGCTGAATGTGTGTAGGTCTAGAGATTGAGAAGCGAGTGGAGTGGTGGACGGTAAGGAGGCGAGAAGAACGTCGTAGAGTGATAAAGCAAGATGGAGGTCCGCGTGACTCGGGTCGCCTGTGCCATCAGTCTAATTTCACCCCTTTTGAAATCCAACAATTCGCCGCTTCTTTCACCGCGCCATGCATTCGTCGACTTCCCCTCCGTTAGATGTGACCGTTCGATGTGGGCGGTGCTGTAGAAGATATCGTGTTGCGATGCGGGCTAAAAGTACAATGTGTTCGTCGCTCTTCAGACGTAAGCCTTGCCGTCACTCTGGACGACCTCTTGCAGCTTGAGGCACAGATTGAGCAGCTGCAGCTCCTCATCGGCACCGTCGGTGAGGCACTTGTCCATCTCGGCCATCAGCAGGGCCGCTTTGGCCTTGATCATGGCGAGCAAGGTTGGATGGCCGATCACGTAGTCGTGCAGCTGGACGAGCAGCTGCGTGATCGAGTAGCCCTCTCTTGTGATCACACGCACCTCGTGGCGGATGCGATCAAAGGCGTCGCGCTTCTTGGCGCCCGCGTCCATGTCGACATCGCCGTCGCTGCCTGCATATGCCTCGATGCCTACTGCATCGGCAAGGCTCGAGATGACACGGCTGGGCACGACGCCGGCGATCTCCACGATGGATGCCGACGTGACGGCGCTCTTGTCATCGCCCACCACGCTGTGCAGGCGAGAGGCGGATTGAAGGTACGTGATTGCACGACGCAGATCGCCGTCCGATGTGCCGATGAGCGTGTCGAGCACCTTGTCGTCTTCAAACGTGACCGCCTCGGTGTTGGCGATCATCTCGAGCCGTGCCTTGGTGGACGAGGTGTCGAGCGAGCGGAAGCGGAACTTGCTGCATCGCGACGCCAGCGGCTCGATGATGCGCGTCACATAGTTGCACACGAGGCAGAATCGCGTGATGCGGCTGTACTGCTCCATGATGCGACGCAGCGCACTCTGCGCATCCTGCGTCATGCTATCCGCCTCGTCGAGAATAATAATCTTGAACGGCGGACACGGAAACCCTTCCTTGGGATTGGTCACGGCCAGCTTGGCAAAGTTCTTGATCTTTTCGCGCACCACCGTGATGCCGCGCTCGTCCGAGGCGTTGAGCTCCAGCACACGCGTCTTCATCAGCTCGGGCCCAAACAGCTGCCGTGCGAGCGCCAGGATGGTCGACGTCTTACCCGTGCCCGGAGGACCGTAGAAGAGCATGTGCGGAAGATTGTTGGACATGAGCGTCTTTTTGAGCACCGCGACCGTATGCTCCTGCGCCGTCACCTCGTCGATCGTCTTGGGACGGTACTTTTCCACCCACGGTCGCCTCGCCGCCTTCTCCTTGGCGAGCTTCTCCTTCTGCGCCGCCTGGCTGGCATTGTGCGCCTTGGTGGCCTGCTGCAGGAACATGGCCGAGTCGAGCTGAATCGCACGTTGGTTTGTGGTGGCGTGTGCGAGCAGTATGGTGAATGCTAGGATGCGAACAACAACGCTGATGGTGCTGCAGCAGCTCGTGTTGGGCGGTTGCTTGGCTGGAGCAGCGTCTCGCACGGGTAGCTGCGCGCTTTGTGCTGAGTTGGTTGTGGAGCATTTCTTCCGACAAAGCAACACGCGACGCGTAAAGTCCGCAAAGCAGCTCAGCTCACTTCGCGTCCCGCTGAACCCTGCACACCGCAACACCCAGTTGCAAGGCTCTTCCGGGCTGTCTCTTCCAGGCTGCCTTGGGATTGGAGAACGTTCACAGCCTGCTGTACAGCTGAGACGACGGCACCCGCAAAGGCCCTCAGAACGTGCCGCCTCGGCGTGCGAAATGGAGCAGCGTGGGTCCAAGCGGGTGACTGTGTGGAGGAGCCGAGCAGCAAAGATCAGAACACGACACGTCCTGCGTCGCGCGTGACGGCAGAAATTCAACACTTTGCTGAGGGTCCGGGAAAGCCTGAGAGCAACAGTCGGACACGCAACAGTTGGTCAGGAAGCTGGCGTCCAGCAAAAGGCCGTGAGGGCGTGAGAGCGTGTGAGGCGTGAAGGGCGTCAGAGTGGCTGCTGCCTGACGCGAAAAGTGGGAAGCGTGTGCGTGTTTCGGTCGCCACTCGAGCCTGATGAGATCCTGGATCCTTCCGCACTCCGTTCCTCTCACTTCGCCGCGTTCCTCCTCTCCATCCCACTCGTTCGGTCCTTCATCTTGCATCTCCCGTCTCTCGCAAAGCAGTCACATCGGTTGCGACTCGCGCATATCACACCGACGGAACCGCCAAGTAGCGCCCTCGCGGCTCAGCCGACGCGCTCACTCAGCCTGCAAGTTGCGGCTTTTCCTGGACGATAACCTGTTCGGCGCTTCCGAAGTGAACATTACGATCCAGTCTCACTATTGCGCTCCCTCTACGTCGTCGCTTTGCTCAGTCACCAACTCGCTGGAAGGGGTCCGAAGGATCACGCTTCTGATACCGTTTGCATTGTTGCGCCTGCACCCGAGCGATGAGCGTTCTTGCACCGCCGCCTTCGCCGTCGCCTTCATCGTGCTTTGATGCGATGCTCTCCGACACGGACATCAACATCGACCGAGCCATGCCACCCACCAGCCTCAAGCGCAAGGCATCCAGCACAAAGTCGCGGGCAGCGGCGGCCACCCACGCCTCGAGCAGCGACGCCGAGAACCGCCCTTTGATTCAGTCCAGCTCGGCCTCCACCATCGCAAAGCCAAAGCGTGCTGCCGGGGTCGCCGACATGGCGCCGTCCAAATCCGCATCGACCTCTTCTCCCGCCCCGGCTGCAAAGAAGGCCAAGCTCACCTCCTCGGCTGCGCTCGTCGAGCTCAGAAATGGCAAGCTCGTCCTCAAGCAGAAGCCGTTCAACTGGGCCAGCACCATGCCCGTCCTCAAGGCGGTCATCACCTTCCAAGAGTTCCTCGACGTTCACGAAAAGCTCGACAGCATCCCCCAGGACCATCTGCATGTCATTGCTAAGCTCGCCCAGGAGAGCGACAAGTCGCTCGTCGAGCTCGCCAAGGCCATTCGAAGCAAGATTTTGCCCGAGGCTGACCTCGGTTCGAGCGAGTCCGACGACTCGGCCACGTCTGGCGCAGGAGCCAAGGCCAAGCTGCCGCTTTCCTGCATTCAGGCTGCCATCAGTGCAGTGGCCGAGAGGAGAAACTACGGCATCGACGCCGCCATCGCAGGCCCGCACGCGTCAAGCAGCGATGCTGCCGATGCCGTCGCTGTGCCTGCACCTCTCCAGCTGTGGAGATGGGAGGTGACAGACTTGACCATGCTGCCATCCGAATTTATAGAGAAGCTCCTACAACGCCGAAGCGAGCGCGAATCGGCACGCACACAGGCAGAACAGTTGTTCAGCAGTCTCACCGAACAGGAAAAGCAGGCGCTCCTTTCCAAGAGCACAAAAGCCAAGATCTCAGCCACCGTTGCTGCTGACGCTCAAGTGCATACGCCGGCGGGTTCGAGCGCTTCGCAACCAATCGCCATCGACGATGACAATGACGACGGTTCCGTGGCTGACACCGAGCACGACCGCAAAGCCGCACAGGCTCCTTCGACCCCTGTTGCCTCACGCAAGCGCAAGTCGCCCTCGTCCACTTCCACCCCGCAATCCACTGCCAAGAGCTCGGCGATGGCCGGCGACACGTCCGCCTCGGCTACATCTTCACCAAGAGAGAAGAAGAGGGCCAAGGATGCTGTGGAGCTGTCGCCCGAGAAGCAAAAGGAGAAGGAGGAGAAGGATGCTGCAAAGGCAGAGCGCCTCAAGGCGAAGGAGGCCAAGCGACTCGAACGCGAGGCCAAGGAGCTCGAAAAGCAAAAGGCGAAAGAGGCAAAGGAGGCTGAACAGAAGAAGGCCGAGGAGCTCAAGCAGCGCCAGGTCAACTTCTTCACCTCGTTCGTCAAGAAGGCCGCCCCGAAGAGCCCGTCCAAGTCGGTTGTTACTGCTGCCGCGAGCAGCACTGCCTCCGGGAAGCCGGCCGAAGACGTCTCCGACTTTGACCGCACCTTCCTGCCTTGCCAGTACAAGGACCTGGCACCCATCAACCGCTTCGCATCGAGATCCGGCAGCAAGCCAGAGCTCGAGATGGGCCAAGACGACCTCAGCCGCGATGAAATGCTGTCGCAGTTCCTCACGCGCGCATCTGCTCTGAGCGGCAATGCCGGCACACGTGCCAGGCGCCGCAAAGGGGTCCACCCGCCCGCGTCGGTACGCGAGATCAAGCGGGTCGTGACCGAGTCCGACGTGCTCGGGGGGAACGCCCAGGAGCAGGCCGAGAAGGCGCTCGAGACGCTGCAAGACCGCGGCAAGGTGCAGATGAAGCTGCTCCAGTTCGAAAGCGATCGTCGTCCGGGCTGGTACGGCACGTGGACCAAATCCACCAACCTCATCAGCCCGCGTTGTCCGCTCGGACAGGACCCGGTGTCGCTCGACTACTCGTACGACTCGGACGCCGACTGGGAGGAGCTGGGTCAGGTCGAGGGCGAAGACGTGCAGGACGGCGAGGAAGAGAAGGAGGACAGCGTCGGCGACTCGGACGAGGACTCGGAGATGGACGACTGGCTCGTCGACGACCTCGAAGTCGAGGAGGAGGAGGAGCAGGCTCGCTCTGCGGCCAACGCGATGGACGTCGACGACGAGATCGTCGAGGTCGACAAGTTAGGCATGCCCGTGCCCGCTCAGCCAGTCACCACCAACTTGCTCCACCCCAAGAAGAAGAAGAAGGTCAAGCTATTAGGCCGCCGCTTCGACGCCAAGCTTGTGCCGTTCTCGACCGGTCCACACTGGGAGAGCGAGTTCGGCCGCTGCGACTACGACCTCTTCTCGTCGTACCGTATCGAGCTGCTCAACGACGCGTGCTTCGGCCTGAACCCGTTCACGTTCACATCGGCCGAGCCCGCCTCCTCCACAAGCGAGCCTGACGAGGCGGGCATCGTCGATACGCCCACCAAGCCACGCCGCGGCCTCCCCGCTGGCGGCGTGCTGGCGGCGCTGTGGGGCGATGTTGCAGTCGCGTCCGATGCTCCTCCTGCCCATGCCGCTCCCGCTGCCGACAAGCCCGAAGCCGCTGCGCCGACGGCGTTCAAGCACCAGCTGCATCCCGACGCGATCGCGCCGCTGCTCGCGCGCATCCACGGCAGCACCAAGACGCGCGCCGGCCTGGTGGACGACCTCAAGGAGATGCTCGACCAGCTCGCCATGCCCGCATCCAAGAACGCCATCGGCGAGCGCCTCACCGCCTACGCCACCAAGGAGAAGAAGCCCAATGCGCCATGGGTGGTCAAGCCGGCATTTGCGCATCTGCTCCCCTCTTAGCTTCGATCCTTCTTTCTCATCCTGTATCTAGCACGCATAGTCGGAGACAACACACGAGCACGATTTGTACGCAGCGCGCCAAAGATGATGGCTTGAGATTGAGCGGGGGAGAGGTGGTCAGTAGAAGGCGCCGTAGGTTCCGCCTGGTTGCTGCTGGGTTGGAGGGGGTGGGCCACGGGCGGACCAACCGAATTGGGGGCCGGTTCCTGGGAGAGGAGCGTTTGCGCCTGTTCCCGGGGTGAAGCCTTGGGGTTGGTACGGCTGTTGGGCATGGTACTGCTGCGCTGGCGGTGGGGGTGGTGGGGCTCTGGGCAAGCCTAAGCCTGGGATGGCGTATTCGTCTTCCTTGGAAGCTGAGTTGGTGGGGATGAAGGAGCGGTTGGCAGCGGCGAGGCCGGGGATGAAGCTGTCGTCTGGATTGTCGACGAACGACGAGACGGGGATGTCCTGGGTGCTGGTAGCATGCGACTGGGTTACGGCCGAAGGTCTTGCGCGTTGCCAGAATCGAGTCATGTGATCGTTGCTACCGGAACACAGGATGTGTCCAAAGGGATGCCATTCCAAACTCCACACGTTGCTCTCGTGCGCCGTATGGTTGGCCCACAACAGCGCTTCGTCCATCCTCCTGCCCTCGCTGACATCCATCCCCTCACCACCTCCACCCATCATGGATCGTTCCACAAAGTTGCTCTCCGAAAGAGCCTCGTTGGTAGCCGCGGTAAGGTCCCAGAACAACATCGAGCCTTCGCTTCCACCAGACACGAGAAGATCGTGATGCGTCGGATGGAAGTCGAGACTACACACCTCCTTGGTGTGACCCTTGAGCGTGGTCTGTTCGGCCATCATGCGCAGATCATACAGCTTCACCGTCATATCCCTGCTGGCCGTGGCGAACCTCAGCCCGTCCGGACTGAACTTGCATGCCTGCACCGTATTCTTGTGGTTGTGGAAGGTTGCCAGACATGTTCCCGTAGGATTGGCACGCGGATCCCACACCTTGACGAGGTTATCCTTGGACCCACTGATGAGCATGCCCTTGGACGCATGCCAGTCGAGACACTTGACGTCCCAACCGTGTCCCGTGAGCTCGCGAATCTGCTTGGCAGAATCAAAGTCCCACACCTTGAGCAAGCTATCGTCTCCGCCCGAGGCGAATTTGCTGTCGTCCGGTGACCATGCCAAACCCCTGGCCGAATCCGCATGCGCAGTAAACGCCTGGAGATTGTTGAGGTTCGACTGGAAGTACTTGACCGTACCGTTCTGGTCGGCCGAGATGAGGTAGGTGCCGGCCTTGTTCCACGCCATTGCGCGCACTGCCGAGTCGTGCGCCTGCATGATCGTCTCGAAATTGAACGTGAGACCGTTCCAAAGCGTAAATTCTCCCGACGTGCTTCCTGTCAGTAGACGTCTTCCGTCGGGCATCCACTTGACCACGTTGACGGGGCATCGGATCTTGTTGGTGCTCGTATGCACCATCACGCTTGGCACGCTCGTTGCCAAGTTGTCGTACCCTGCCGGCAGTAGAAAGTTCGGGATGGCGTGCGGGGATGGATACACCAGTCCGTGCAGTCCATCGACACGAGTGGTAGAGGCAAGCGCGCGTCGGAGACCCAGACGAGGAAGCGCACCGAAGTAATCGACGGTTCTGCGCTGCATGAACTTTTTGATGCGACGTCCCTCGTACCCAAGCGCAGTGGCCGCTTGCTGTGCCGCCATCTCCTGCACTGTGCGCGGATCGGGCTGCGGTGGTTGCGGCGCCTGCGTGAGGTGCAGAGTCGGCACCCATACTCGCTTCTTGTACGGTGGAGGATACGCGTGGTGTGGGAACAAACGTGCTGCTTCGAGATCCTCCTCTTCTTCCAGCGTGCGTTTGGACGTCGACGCTCGCTCGTCAGCCTCGGGTGGCGTCACTGGCAGCGGCGTCAGTGATGGCGACCCGCTCCGTGATCGACCGTCATCCTTTGGCGTGACGGCATTCGCTTGTTTGAGAGAAGGCGATCCGGGAGATGCCGGCTGCGTGGCTGTCGGCGCCATCGCGCTGTTGTTTGCCGATACGGAAGGTGTCGATAGTCAGGAAGAAGTTGCGGTCAACTTAGCAACCAAGGTCCAGGCTCGACGAGATGGGCGCGATGAATCTGGTGTTGCTTCAGGGTCGGGGCGCCTTTCGCAAATCGGCTCGTCCGCGTCCACTCTCTCCGACTTCCGCGCCCAGACGAGCCCGAAAATTTCAAACGATGTTAGACCTTGGGCCCTGGGCGCTTGCCCTCTCAGCACGCTCATTCAAACTCCCACGCAAAGGCCAACACGATACTCGCACGCAAATCATGGCGCCGAGCGACGTTACAATGCGCGAGAGAGAAGATGTGCGATGATGCCAAGTGCGTATTACGAATAACGTCTAAAAGTACAAGGAATGCAGAGAATAGAGCGGACATGGTTGTTTACGCGCCGCCATGGCCCGCGCCAGCATTGACGGCGGCGGTGATGTGGTCGCCGAGCGCCGTTGCCACGGTGAACGCCGTGACGAGCAGACTCTGCCCGATCACGTCCACGATAGACGAGACAAAGGGAAGACAGTAGATGTCGGGGTCGTAGTCTCGGCTCCAGAGCACGAGACAGATGACGTGGGCCAGAGACAGCGCACACATATCGGCTACCACCGACGCCGTCACAAACGCCAGCCCAAACGTCCATCCGAACGTCATCTGCCCCGACACTCGAACGGCAACGATGAAGGCGGTCTTGATGCTGACGTCCATGATGAGCAGGCTGATGGGCACCAGCCAGCCCTCGATGGGTGGGATGCTGAGCACGGCGCGTGCAGTGACGAGAGCACCCCGAACCCCGCCCATGTCGCCTGCCTTGGATGCGGCACGGAGCAGCGTCGCGCCCTTGCCCGAGTGGAGCGCCGTGGTGATGCGCGACGCAAAGATGGCTGCGCAGGCTCCTGGAAGCCCGATCATGACCGGTGTGAGCAGCGCAAAGCCCTCGTATCGACCGACAAAGTTGTCGAGCACCAGGCCGGCGCCGGACGAGATGAACATGGCCATGATGAGCGGCACCCATCCCGACGTGAGCAGCTCGCGCACGTACGCGTTCCTGTACGTGACGATGAACGAGACGATGCACGCCAGGGCCATCGCGGCAAGAATCACCGTGGCGAGGAAGGTACCCTCAAAGTGGGCGAGCGCACTGGCGAGCAGTCCGAGCAACGCGAGCGTGGTCAGATCGCCGAGCGAAGCAGCGAGCGGAGATGCAATGTTGTCCGGGTTGGCGCCTGCACGACGAGCCATGACGACGAGCGCACACATGAACGAGCCGAGAATCAGCGACGAGAGCGAAGCCGACAGCACGGCCGTGGCGATGACGAGGGCAAATTCAAAGTAGCCGTTGCGCAGCCGCAGTGCTGGGTCCTTTGGTGGCTGGTGGTGGTGAATGATGCGGCGACGTTGAAGCCAGCCGGCTCCCTTTGCTGGCGCGACCGACGACGCCGACAGGCCCCGCCTGCGGTTGCGCAACGTCACCGCCGAGAACGCACTTCTGACGATGGTGTGGATCAGCGCATTTTCGGGAGTCTGCGCTTGCGGTGTGGTGGGCATGGGTGCCACGGGTGCCTCGACCTGCGGCTCAGGCGTCACGACGCCGAGCACAAAGGCAAGCACGCCTGCGAACATCGATACGATCATGGCCTGCACTTGGAGCAGCGCCATGTTTCCTCGGATAAGCGTCTCGCGCGTGCGCCTGACATCGAGCTCGCCGATGTTGGCCGACGTGGACATGCGCAGCGAAAGATTCATCTCGAGGTTGCCCTTCATGTTGAGCAGGATGGGGATAAGGATGAAGAGCTTGTCCACCTTGCGAAAGACGGGCCAGCGCGCAATGTGGACGAGGAGCTCGCCGGAGAACATGAGCGAGAGCAGACTGATGATGAGCGTGGGAAGCGCCTCGCGAGCAATCTCCCAGAAGCGAGAGAAGGGTGATCGGGTGGAGCGACGCGAGGCGGTGCCGCGACGGTCTACGAAACCAGCGGAGCCGAGTAGAGATGCCTGCGTCTCGTACTCGTCTGCGAGGTCGTCCTCGAGCGCGTGTCGATGTGGTGCAGAGGGATGCGAGGTTTCGATGTCATTGCGTATCGACGAAGTGCCGCGCTTGAGATCGGCCCCCGAGTAGCCCGAGCTGCCGGCTTGCAAGGTCTGGGCATCGTCGTTGTCCTCGTCATTGTCGTCATCATCGTAGTCTGTGACGCGGATCTGTTGGGGTTGTATCGCTTTAGAATCGGACGCTTTATCGCCTTGGAGTTCCGAGAGGCTGCCTACGTTGGTGCTGGCGTCGTCATCGTCGCCTTGTTCCTCGGTATCGGACGAGATAGTGTGGTGGGGAGCTTGGAACGAAGTATCGTCAATAAGGTTGGAGGTGACGGTGGGGCCAGTGGGCGTATCGTTCAAGGCTGTAGCGACGTCATGATTGCTGGAGCGAGAAGAAGCAGGATCGACCATGGATCCAGCGGAGAGAAGATGCAGCGCTGAGGAGTCGATGGAGGGAATGCAGCGTGGAAGAGGCTAGGATGTCGAGATGGTGGAGAAGGGGGACGGATGGTCCTCTTTGAACGTTTGGGTGGGTGGATCCTGTGTCGAGGTCGTGTGACAGGGGCACACGAGGCTGAGTGCTGAATGCTGTCGATGGGAAGGCAGAATGCAGCCGGCAGAAAACAGAGGCGGGCGGACGAGGGATTGAGATCGAGACCGAGACCGAGACCGAGACGACCGTGCCAGTCACTTCTTCCCAAAGCAGCCAAGTGTGAAGTGTGTGTTGTGCGAGGGAAGGGTGCGTGCGTGCTTGCTTGACCGCTTGCGTGGGTGAGAAAGAGGGCGGAATGTGGAGCGCGAAGCGGCAGTCGGCTGAAAGCGCGCAGACGAGCGAGCGAGCCTTGTTTTGTCGAGACAGGTGTGGCTTGGCTGGGCTGCCTGGTGCTGCTGCTGCTGCTGCTGCCTGCAGCCACCATCGGCTGCATGCTCGGATGCTCCGCCCATTCTCACGAGAAAAAAGCAGCAACCCTGTCGTGCTGAGATCGAACCCCTTTTGCTTTTGACCCTGTCCGAATTTCGATTTCATTTATCTTCCCACCACCTCGCGGGCCAAATGTACGCACTCTCTCACGGCGGAGATGCACCTCCCATCTCGGCTCGCCCGCATCTTTTCGAGACCCGCAGCGACCCTTATCGTCGCTCTGCACATCGCTCGGGCGGATCGTGTTCGGCTCTGCCTCCGCATCGTCACATCGATAGCCGCTTGCTATCCGCTCAGCGTGGCGAAAGGGGTGATAAGGCGGGACGTTTGAGCGAGCAGTCTGGTGCGGTCCTGACCTCTAAGAGGTGCTCCTATCAACCAGCTGGACCTGTTCGCTTCGACATTCCGTGAGCGCACACACCAGGTCGTGTGAGATGGGCGTTGTTCAGATCAAGCACCGAAGAACCCCAGTGTAACTGGGATCGCCATCACAAACAGCCACGCAGAGCCGCAGAGCCTACCGAGCCGCCATACAGCCGAGCCAAAATTCCAGAACCTTTGCTTTCAGGCGTCGTCGGAACCTGAATTGGCGATGGAATTTTCTCTCTCGGTCATGCCGGGTGTGTATTGTTCGAGAGGCGAGACAGCTCTCGAGAGCACTGTTCAAAACGGACCCGGTCCAGCCCAGCCGGCGAGGCGAGCCATGTCGACTGAATTCAGCCAAGTCGCAAGTCGCGATCACACGACGCATCCATTCGACTGCTCGTTCGGACCTGAAAGCTTGCGTTGGTGAAGCTGGCCCTGCTCGGGCCTCCCGACCGCTGACTTGCGCTCACATGGAGGTGGCCGGCCCGACGGGCAGATGTGCATAAGCTTCCGTCCAATTATTAATAAGCTTTGGACCGACTCTTTTCATGTGCGAGATCGTCAAAGCGGCAGTCACACCTACCGCCATGAGATTGCCGCTGCGCCGTTGGATCATTGCAGCCCGAATTGAATCTCGGCAATCTGCTACAGAAGCGCATTCTGCGAACCGTCGGTCGTCCCTGCGCATGTTTTCGGCTTCCCTCGCTGGCTGCTTCGTCCGATTGGCTAAGCCACAGTCTAGAAACAATAGGTTGCGGTTGGATCCTCCATCTTTCAGCAAAGGTGTCTGCGGCGCGACCTCTTCCGGGAAACGCTTCTTCAAATTCGTTCTCGAATCACATTCCCGAAGCTTCCCCCTGTAGGGTCGAGGCTTGGAACCCGTATCGTGAGCATGTATGAAAGTGGGGGCTTCCTGGGCGGTTGAAACCGACACTGGCGAGGACAAAAACGGTGCCTGACTGGCGTCCGCTCGGATCTAGCGGTCGATTTAGCTCAGCCTGCAGCTACACTACTGAGACCCAGGCTGAACATCACCAGTCGAGGCAGCAGCTTTGCTCCTCTTCGGTCCACCCGGACCGATGCACCGGAGACAGATCGGCGCGATCGTCTCTCCCCCGATATCTTTGCTTTCGCAGATCCAGCATCATACCGGGTCGCTTCACACTCGCATGGGCTATCGATACGCCACTCTCGCCATTCGCCGATCGAACACTCCGTGCTGGGACTTCTACGCCGTAGGGTGGTGTGAAATCCAGATGCTTCATTGCTGTGTTGTCATGTGGAGACGGCGTCGACGAAAATCTGTCACAGCGAACGAGTGCTTGAACGCAGTTGCGCCATCAATCGTGGAAAGCATCTACTTCTTCTTGCCAGACATCTTGGCAACGGCGGCCTTCCTGGCGGCCTCGTCCTCCTTCTGCTTCTTCTGGAAGGCAAGGTCCTGCACCCACCAAAAACCATCGTCAGCAACCCAATCTCCACGTCTTCGAGATGGTTTGGATGACTTACGTCTTCGTCGAGCTCCTTGTTCTGCTTCTTGGGTGCCTTGAGCGGCTTAGCTTTGCCTCCCTGTCGTCCCGACATGTCGATACAGTTGTACAGAGGTTGCGTGATGGACGGCAAGGGAGAAGGTGATGACGAGCGCCAAAAATTTGGATCATGCTCAAGGGTCCAGGGCATCGATTCTCGGGGCCGAAAAGCCTTTCTTTTCAAATGTTACATCTTCAGCCTCTCTTGCCAAACTCATCCTCGACGCTCGAACGACGTCCAAAGCTTGATGTTTCGCAGTCGGAAGCGCAATCACCACGAAGCTCGATCTGGCTTCACAGCAGAAACACACGTAGAAAAGTCAGTGTCCATGACATTGCAGTCAAACGATTGTTCATAAGTGCTACGAGTGGGGGCAGCTAATACGGCGTGTGCGCATGCTTTCCGCCCGGGGTGGTGGCGTACGAGTCGTAGGCATCATGGCCGTAATCGCGCCTGTATCCGCCCTGACCAGCATAGGGATCGGCCGGATGCGGCTCCCACACTGCCGAGTCTCTGGGGTTCATAGGGATGTCCTGGTAGTTGGCCTTGCTGTCGCGGAAAGCCGCACGCTGGTTGTTGCCGTACGCCTTCTGGGCAGCAAGCATGTAGAACTGCGTCAGACCCATGAGCACGATCAGGCCTGCCATGACACCCGTCTGTGCCCACACAAAGATGTTGCAGATGTCCCTGCCCGCCTGCGAGAAGGCGTCGGTCTCGGCGAGTCCCGAAACCTGCAGTGTCGACGAGCTCGACGCCGAGCTCGACGGCATCACGCCGTACGTGGTGACGCAGGTGCTGACGGCTTTGTTGTGCTGCACGGCTGCAGTCACGAGGAAGGCCACAGTGGCAGCAATGATGGCGAGAGTGAGGATAGTGTTGATGCGGATGTACGTGCGGTAGAGCGTGGGCATCTGACGAGCCACCGAAACCAGTCCCAGGATTTGCCAGACGAGTGTGATGAAGCCAAGTGCGGCGACCAGGCCTTTCGACCACGAAGGGATTACACCCTGGCCAGCTACGATGGATGGCGGTGCCAGTGCACAGATGCCGACCGCCAGCGCTACGAGCGCGGTCTCGAGGACCAGCAGGTATGCTCCGACGTTGACCAGGGGAAGATAGCAGCAGCAAAACTCCATGCCACTGCCATTTCTGCGCGATCCATATCTCGCCATGTTGCCTATGCCGTCTGTGTTGGTCGTCAACAACAACCCGATGCTGTCAAGAATACGCCGTTGACCGCTTGATCAATGTGGAGAACCAGCTCCTGAGTATGCCAGTCGATACGAGAACGTCGAAGTGAAGAAGGGACCTGCGTTCGGATGAGTCCAGTGTGTAATGAAAAGTCGATCAGCACGAGTTGTAGTCCCGCTGAGCTGCAGCAGGAAAGATGGTGATGGTAGAGGCCAAGATGGAAGGTGGCGCCAACAAAGACGAGGACGATGCTTCAATGCGGTGCAGTTGGTGCAGCTTCATGCATGGGGTCCTGCGGCACACTGCCCGTCAGCGCTGCACTGCATTCTCCAGACGACCGCATGGCGAGCCCGCTGAGGCTACGTGAGGCGGTGCCCGGCTGGTGCGCGCAGAACGGCGAAAAACCGCACGAAATTCCGGCACGGTCAACTCGACCAAAAGAAGAGGGGTCGGGGCGAGTCTCTGCAGCAGGGGGATATCGGCGTAGATGCGTGCCGTGCAGCTCACCCAAACTCCACTTTTCTCTCTCCAGTTTCAGCCCCTCGTTTTGAAACCCGGGAGATCGCCCAAGACGCCGAGACACATCGGGTTTTGATTCAATTGCAATCGGGCTCTAGGGCGATCCGCCTGTCATACATGGCTGTAGGCAGGTCTTCGATGAGAAGAGTGAGGGATTCAAATGCGAGCGCGCCAAGTGACGTTACGACTTCCTGCCACTCGGAATCGTAGGGCTACCACGCTCATGGCAGATATGAAGCAGATACCACCCATCACGAGCAGGGCGGGCCGGTAGGCGTTGGTGCCCGCTCGCGGCCCACCAAATGCATCCAGGAGGTAGCCTGCCAGAGGTCCACCCAAGAGCGAGCCAAAAGCACGCGAGCACATCATCATCGACTGTCTCACCGGCGGTACAGATGGTCAGCTGCTGCTCCGTCTTCCATGCACACGAAAGCGTCGCTTGAACTCGACTTACCATCGTGAGTGCGGTCTGGTGCACGCCAAAGATGGCCGCATTGACCGGAGGCTGCAGCGAGAGGAGCGCACCAGAGCTTCCTCCGTTGAGAACCATGGCGAGTGCAAGCGTGGCGAGATTGCTGGATACAGTCCACACGGCAAGGATGCTGGTACTTGCCAGCACCAGAGCGAGCATCAGGCTTGTGACGGGCCCGACTCTCGTGTCTGCTACCATACCAAACGCCACACGCCCAACAGCCGAGGCGAGACTGTATCCCGCTACGAGCCATGCACCCGTGTTGGGGCTGAGTCCGGCCGACGTTGCGTACGTTGGCAGCAAAAATGGCGGTACGAAAAGCGGAAAAGTCCCGAGCGCCGTGGCGATAAGCAAAAGGTTGAAGCGCGAATCGAGAAAGAGCGAGGGGCGGAAAGCCTCGACACACCTCTTGCTGCGTTCGGCGTGGTGGGGTACCAGCCACCATGTGAGAGGTAGCATAGCTGCTCCTGCGCCCAGACCGAGGATGCGCACCGCCCACGCAAGTCCCAGGCGATTCGCCATGACGCGCAACAGCATCGCACAGCATGCGCCGCCGAACCCACTCGCGCTGTACACGATGCCGATCACCAGTCCGCGTTTGCTCTTGAAGTAGCCCACCGCAATTTGGCTGGTGGAGAAGAAGACCATGCCATACCCGATTCCGACCATCAGCGCGAAAACGACCATGAGAGCCATGTTGAGCTCCAACGCCTGTTCTACGCCAACACCCAGAGCGTGCTTCGGATGCGCAGTGGGTGACCAGGAGAAGGATAGACATGCGTAGCCCACCGAGACCGAGACGGCCCCGGCGGCGCCAACAACGCGGTTGCCAAGACGCGACACGGCCTTGGTGAATGGGATGGAGAACACTGGCATCGGGATGATGGTCAGCGACGAGATCCAGCCGAGCGTCGCTGCGTCACAAGCGCCCGCTGAGACAAGCGTCTCCTGGATGATACCGAACGAGTAGACGAGTCCCAGCGTGAAGAAGAAGTAGAGAGAGGCACACATCACCACGCGCCAGCCCTGCCATCCTCCTTCGACGCCTATCTCTTCGTCATCTCCGGCCTCCAGCACCTGCATCGTCTCGAGACCGTCACGAACACTCGCAGCAGTTGTGCTAGGCGGCTTGTCGAGCTGATTGGCGAGAGGTGCCGGGGCCTCGGCTGCGATAGCATCTGCGTAGGACTTCTGCGGCCGCCGCTGAGCTACCTGCTGCGGCGGAGCTACGGGTTCCGCGAGGCTCGAATTGGGAGATAGGGACATGTTGCTTCCTGTATTGTGGTCCAAGTCTCCGATCCAACTTCGAAGCTCTTCGCCCTGCCAATGGCCTGCTCCAGCGGTGTATATACTCTAGAGCGGCAGCCCTGCAAGCTGATACGAGGTAGAAGACAAAGCTGTAAGAGTGGCCCCAAAGCTCCTCTGACAAGTCCGTTCTGATCCGGTATGGTTGCTGCAGTCCAGCGATGACTGCGAGGCTGAGGCGTGGCACTGCCTAAAGGGTCCAGTTACGCTCCGCTGCGTAATTAACGGATGAGCAGATAAAGCGGCTTCGGCGGCAAGCGCGGCTTATATCGAGGTGACTCGTCGGAGCATCACAGTGTTTGAGTCGCGGGCCCTTCCGAAGTCACGATGGCCCCTGGCTCCGTTGGAGATGTGACGTCCGCCCAAGTGCCGATAGACGTGTGTGGGGAAGGGTCCTCGGAACCCGCCGGCAGAGCCGCTCCTTCCTGAATCCCCCGCGGCGCGACCAATTTTCAGCAGCGGTATCAGCGACGGTCTAACATTGCTGTAATTTGCGCTACCCCGCACGGCATTTGCTTTTTCGCCCGCTGTGCCACACCCTCGGCGACTTGACCGCCTCTCTCCGATTGCATGCTACGGTTTGGCACCGGCTCTCTGGCGATTACAAGCTCAAAAACATGTGCGAGTCCTCATATACAGAGTCATCATCATTGCAAACGACGACCTATGCGTGACCACTCCGGCTGTGTAACTCGATGCGACCGAAACTTTCGAGTTTCGGTCGAGTCAAGGGCCGACAACAGCGCCAATCTACTATCTGCCTCGGCCTTCGTATGCCCCGAAGCCGGTTCACGGTGGGCTTCCTAAATGCGAGCAGATCATCGTGGGCAAGCGAACCCAGCGCCGAGGTCATTCCGAGCCATGTGCTTCATCGGACCCACGGAGGTTTGGGAATTCGGCTGGCCGTTCACAACTTCTCGGCTACAGTCCCGGCTCTGTTCGTTCCGAACAACCGTTGCGGGGCGACGGTGCCGACGATGCCGAGCATCTCGCTCTGACAGACCACGGGCATGCGTCGGTGCCCTTGCAATCCTGCCATTGGCTCGGCTTTATTTTCCTCGACCCGCAGTTGCGGATGCTGAGCAGATCTTGTACTGCGAGCAGCACTGATATCACTTCAGCCACGAGCAAAGATCAATGGCGTCCTCTGGAAGGGCTGGATGTTCAAGACTGAGGAATACTGGCAACGCATTTCACGGGAGATGTATGCGCGCCAAAGTCGCCGCTTTGCGGAGAAATGTTTCGAGTGCAAAAGCGGTCGGAGTTGCGGCTCAAAGCCCTATGATGAAATTTCGTGCGCGGTGTCCAAGACATGCAAAGCTGTGCACGATGGGAGTGCTCAGCGACCCCGACGCTGTTTGCCCGCCATGGAATGAAAGCCGGTCGCTCTCGCTTGGACAGAGATCGTTTCGCGCCACCATGCGAACCCTAGCCGAGCCCATTCGCCACTCCACTTTTGGACACAACTCTCGCTCGGCTCGGAAACGTGGCTCCGCGACCATGATGCTCTTCTTCCTTTTGCGGAGTGCTCACCTTCACAGGACTGGGCACCTCGGCCTTGACAATGTCTGCGATATGCGGTCTGGCTGAGGCACGAGGGTTCATGCCCACTCATACCCCGTGGATGCCCCGCACAAATGCCCCAGATCTTCGGGCTACAGAGCCTTGAGTTCCTTTCCCCTGCCATCTATAAAGACCAGGCTTTGTTTGCCAAAAGCAATTGACGTTCCCGCGAAGGACTCTTATCATCACAGCAAGATGAAGCTTCCTATCGTTGAACCCAAGGCGATCGCCGTCGGCTTTGTGGCAGCGGCTATGGCCGCTGCTCAGCAGTCGAGCAGCGCCAGCATGTCGATGTCTGCCTCGGCTTCCGCCACCGCTCCGTCGTCGGCGTCGTCGACAGCCTCTACTTCATCTTCGGCCCCGTCCAATCCGCTCATCACGCGCAACCCGCCGGAGCAGGTCGACCTGTCCCTCAACCTCACCTCGGGTCCGTATGACAACTACTTCTATCGATCGAACCTCACCGCAGCGCAGGTGCTGCTCACCAACACCTCGGCAGCCAACCCGAGCGACAACTCGACCAAGCCGACGCTCAACCGCTTCCTCGTTGCTCTACCCGCCGGCAACTCGGGCTCGGTCGCCTACTTCCTTCCCTACACCAACGGCTCCACTGCCAACGCTACCAACTCAACTGGGTCGGGACTGACCGTGACGTTGGGTGAGAGCGGTATCAAGGGTGCTTATGGCGACGGCGGCCTGCACGGTGTCACGGGCGAGCTTGTGCTGTCTCAGTCCGCCACGCTGGGCACCACGCTGCTTGGCTCGATCCGAACGGTGCGCGACTACACCGAGGGCAATGGTCTTACCAACCAGATTTTCAACTGGACCGTCACCCAAGCCGACAACCAGACCATCTGGCTGAGCAAGCCGTGGCTCAACGAGACCATCGTGCGCAATGCCCAGGGCGAGCAGACAGGCACGGCACGCTACTCGCTCGAGTGGCTTCTGCAGGCCACCAACGGCACATCGTTTGAGGTGATCCCTTCGAACAACGGCACCTACACCCCTCCCACTGTTCACATCCTCACCCCGCCTGTCAACACCAACGATACCACGCGCGCGATGCCTCAGCCAGCCACGGTGACGTTCACGGTGCAGGTCAACGAGACGGCGCTCGCGCCTCTCTCGGTCGACACGCTGTTTGCCTCCAACACTTCGGCATCCATGCAGCCCCAGGCACAGACGCAGTTCTCCTTCCTCACCTACGCCTCCAAGTTCACCGCAGGTGGCTGGAGATTCCTGACGTACTTTGGCCGTGACACCATGTTTACGACGCGCATGTTGATGAACAACAAGACGCTCACGCCGTTTGCCATCGAGTCGGTGCTCGGAGGCGTGCTCGAGCGCATCAACATTACCTCGGGCGAGGTCTGCCACGAAGAGACCATCGGTGACTACGCCACGTTCGTCAACATCGGAGAGGGTCAGCCCGAGAAGGGCAACGAGCCTTTCTACGACTACAAGATGAAGGACACCCATTATGCCCTGCTTCCTCAGCTCGCCGACTACCTCTTGCGCTACAATGCGACCTCGAGCAACCTCACTGCAAGCGAGGAGGCACGTCAGTTCCTCGCTCGACCTGCTACCCTTGCTAACGGCACGGCATACTCGGAGCTTCTGTACGCCAACATCGGGTACGTGCTCAACACCTCCACCGCCTTTGCCAACGACCCTACGAATTACACCAACTTGGCTCGCATCAAGCAAGGAGTGCCCGTGGGTAACTGGAGGGACTCAAATCAAGGTGGGGGATGGGGCGTATACATGTCCGATACCTCAACTGCGCTGGTGCCAGCGGCGCTGTATGCCATCTCGGACCTTGCTACATCAGGATTGCTGCAAAACTTCACGTCGAAGACGGCCAATATTTCGAAGGACAATCTCGCCGAGACGGCGCGAAATTACGCGCAGGTGTGGGAGGAAGAGGCGCCCAAATTTTTCCAGTACAACGTCACGTCCGAAGATGCAGAGTCGCGTCTGCAGGGCTACGTGCAGCGTGCCAACCTCTCGGACTCCCTGCTCTACGGACAAGGCTCGCTCAATTCGACGTCCGCAGGCAACTCGACTGGAAACAGCACCGCCGAGTCTGGCATGCAGCGTCGCTGGGGCGGTGTGTCGTTCGGCCGCGAGGCTGAGTTCTCGCTCCTGTCGGCTCGACAGGCCTCGGGTACGAACGGCACCAACACGACCCAGAGCTCGGGTGGTAGTGGCAACCAGACGACTCTGTACGGTCTCTCCTTGCTCGAAGACGGCACGGTTGTACCTGTTCAGAACTCGGACCTTTCGTTCAATCTGCTCTACTCGCGACGTCCCTCGCGCGCGCTGATCGAGGCGGTCATCACCGCCCTCCAGCCGTACCCCCGCGGACTCCTCACCAACGTCGGTATGCTCGTCACCAACCCGGCCTACGATCCGAACACGACCAAGACCGAGGAGCTTGACCGCACCGCGTACCACGGCACGGTATCGTGGGGATTCCAGACCAACTTCATGGCCTCGGGTCTCGACCGGGTGCTGGCATCGTGCGACAACTCGACGACGCGTACCGAGGTGGAAAAGTCCGGCCTGACCGAAAGGCCCGAGTGGTGCGATGACCAACAGCTGGTGGATCGTCTCACCAATGCACAAGCCATGTTGTGGCAGGCTGTTAACGGCGCCTACGAGGAGCGCTTCGCCGAGGTCTGGAGCTGGACGTGGAGCAACGAGACCAACCGCTTCAGCGTCACCGCCCTCGGAGACATCAGCCCCGAGGGCACCGAGAGCGACGCCATCCAGCTCTGGAGTTACGGCCTGCTCGGTATCCAGGACCCCACCATGGCTGCGAGCAACGCTTCTGCTACTCCCGCATAGTCGATTCGGCTGTGTAGGCCCCTCGACATGAATCGCACTCTCTTTTAATCGAAATAGCAACACGAAGCTTCAATGCAGTGGGCCATGAGCATGATTTCAGCCTGTGCAAAAATATGCGAGCGGCTAGAAGATATGGCCCGAGACAATAGAATCCCGCTGGTGGCTGTGATTGAGCACACGGGCATGGCGCACAATGAGCAGGAAGACGGTCGAGGCCCGCGAGGGCGATGCGACTGAACAGATCCAGACCGCGTTTTCCGCAACAGCCAAGCATGCCGCGTGGACCGCGGTGAGACAATTCGTTGTGGACCGCTGTGGTACAAAGAACTGCCGCGGGCGCTTGGCAAGGGGGCTTTGCGAAGAAGAGCGGAGTGGAGGCCGAGGACGCCAGTTTCTTTGCGCGGCGAAAAATCATTTATTAAAAAGAGTGTGACGTCGTGGGCACCATTTTGTGTTGAGCGTGTGGTTCCATTTTTAGCATCTTGTTGCCAGGCTTCGTAACCCCCTATCCGCTCCCATCGTTGAGGTTGGCCTTGGCCAGAGCCGCTTCTGGACCAGTCACTGTACCGCCAGAGATGGTAGAGACCCAAAACCCAAGGCCATCTGCCAGTCACAGCATGACCTCGTGTTGTCCGGTTGGGCCAGTCTTATTTTGGGACCCCGCTCGCCCGCGTTGTACGACAGGCGGCAGACGCGTGTCGATGTGCCTCTTTTTTCCTCTCCTCCCAAGCTCCACCATCCGGTATGACGCGGGCAGCCGCTCGCCCCTGCCTTGCTCGCCTGGTGCCCGGCATAGGTCGCAACCGAGACAGAACGGCTGCAAGTCGCTCGCTACCGGCACCTGACAGTCTGTACCTGCGCAGTCTTGTCTCCATTGCATCGCACACATCCGACGGCCCAGACGATGTCGCCAGAGATTCGTCCAAATGCAGCCTCGTCTAGCACCAACTCGACTGTGGACACGGCTGTGATGCAGCAGAAGCTCGTGGCTCGGATACGTCTCCCCGTCATAGGACCCTCCTGGCCGTGCACCTGCCTCGCAAATTTTGGCGATGACGACACCGATAACCTGGCAACCGGAGACCCTCTCCTAGCTGCAACCTGTTCCCTTCGCATCGTGCCTGAGTCACTTTGCCGCCTCCATTGTTCATCCTATTCTGCCGGATGCTTGCCGCCATGAGCAAGCCACACTTGGTCGATACGGATATGCCTTTTCCGAAGACCGAAACGTTGTGATGATGCTGTGTTCTCGGCCAGCTTAGCCCCGATCCGCATGGAGGGCGTCTATTATTGGCATCCTTGAAGCTCTTCGAGGCCTTCGATGTGGCTTAGCATTCATGCATCTCATAGCGTTGACCGCCGCGCCCATACCTTGAACCCCTTTGTGTGGCTTGGCGTAAGACGGGAGTCCCGGAGTGTAGATGTCAAAATTAGCACCATGCTGTGCACCGCTACAAGGATCGATAGGATCATACCGTGTTGCGGTACGAGTGACGTAGGCCCAGATACGCTGCGACTAGGTGAGCTGAATGTCTCGGGCTTAGCCGCTCAGCATATCCCGTCACTCCGACAACAGACGGTCTTCGAGACATTGCTTGCCCCGTGTAGGACAGCCTTGACGTAAAGATACAAATACTCTCCAGTCGACCATTGTTCCACCGCCCTCCTTTGACCAAACCAACTTTACTTCACTCGCGGGACTCAGCAGCCTTGGTCATACTTCCTAGACACTACCTCTCATTGCATCTATATCAGCTTCGAGATGTCGTCGGTTGAAGAAAGCGGTGCCCAGCAAGGACACCGCCTGTCCACCGACACCGCCTACTCGCGCCGATCCAGGTTCATCCCCTTCTACCATCACCGACACCACAACGACTACTATGGAGAACGCCGACACCGCCGCCGCCACTTCGGCAAGCCCAAATTCTCGGGATTCCAGCCGCACTTCATGGCTGGTCTCGGTGAATTCATCGGCACGACCATGTTCCTCTTCCTCGCCGAGGGCGGTGCCAAGACCGCGCAGCTCTCGGTGTCGGCGACGCAGACCCAGACAGCGACGCCGCTGAGTAACGAGACGATCATGTTCATCGCGACGTCGTTCGGTCTGTCGCTCCTGGTTACCGCTTGGATGTTCTACCGAATTACTGGTGGTCTTTTCAACCCTGCCATCACTGTCGCACTCTGGCTCACAGGTGTGCTCACCTCGCGCCGTGCACTCATCCTTTTCGTCTCTCAGATCCTCGGCGGTATCGCGGGTGCGGGTCTCGTGCTTGGTCTCACGCCGTCCAACAGTGTGCAGCAGGTCACCACGACTCTGCAGCCCGGTATCAACATCGCGCAGGGATTCCTCATCGAAATGCTCCTCACCTCGATCCTGGTCTTCACCGTCCTCATGATGGCTGTCGAGAAGCATCGTGCTACCTTCATGGCTCCCGTCGCCATTGGTCTCACTCTTTTCGCGTGCCACCTGTTCGGAGCCGTCTGGACCGGCTGCGGTATGAACCCTGCCCGTTCCTTCGGTCCTGCCGTCGTCGCCGGATCCTTCAACAGCGATCACTGGATCTATTGGATTGCCCCGCTTTGCGGAGGAATCCTCTCGGTGATTTACTTCAGCTTCCTGAAGCTGTTGAACTATAACAGCGTCGTATTGGACCAGGACTCCGACACCGAGATCACTGGTCTCAAGCCTATCCACGTTCGACTGTGGAACTTTATTCGCCACGGCGAGAACCCGAGTGCGCTCAACCCCGAGAGCAGCACGCACTACGACAAGGAGGCACGCAAGCAGTTCGACAACGAGCAGCGCCAGGAGTTCGAGGAGCGCGAGGCTGTGCGTCGCGAGATGCAGGACAAGCCCGTCTTCGACAGCAACGCCGGCGAGGCCGCCTTGGGCAACTTCTCTCCGCCCCAGAGGACTGCTGATGTCATGTCCACCTCGACCGGCAGCACCGCTCACCACTCGGGCCAGAACCAATCGGGCCCAATCCTGCCCAAGTAATCCCCAAAATGCGCAATTCGCTTCTTCCCTCCTCGACATCATACACGACCATCGCTTCACATCCTAGCTTCGTTCTTCGATTCACATCTTATACCCTATCCTTGTGGTTGTTTGCCTGTTGTCTCCTGCAACTTCAATGCAACAGTACCTCTTCTGCCATCTTGTTGTTGCCCGACGAATGCGCAATGCTGAGTACCCCTCTTGTCTTCAGATGTCTGTGACGGCTGCAAGTAAAGTCCGATGCAGGAACGCGGATGGATTTCATTTTCTGAACCGCCTTTTTCCCCCCGCATTTTTCGGGCCATCGGAATTTTCGGACGATTCTTCGGCGCTCGGACTTGGACCTGCATCCAGGGTCCAACTTTAAAATACTTGTGTCACATTTGGCGCGGGGGATGACTCGGTGCCACCTGCGGTACATCCTCCTACTTCGACTGCGCGAACCTTGACCAGCAACTACATATGCCCATCCTAGCCTTTGTTGAAGCTTTCACTCACGACGGCAACCTACAACGATGTATCTGCGACCCGAGGTCGAGGTTACTGACTGGGAGGTTGTAGAGCAGTTTCTCGCGAACCATCCGTTGGGTCTGCTCACTACCGCCATAGCTGTGTCTGGCCAGCCAACAATACAAGCCTCGCATGCACCGTTCCTCTTCACCCCACCGTCACAACATCCCATCAAGAACGACAAATGGACAAGCACCAGTGGCACATGGTCTCGGGATGGGGACAACGATCTTGGTGTACTGCGGTGCCACCTAGCACGCGCGAATCCGCAAGCCAAAGTGCTTCTCGCTGCGACATCATCAGACGAGATTCTGGTCGTCTTTAGCGATCCCACCAACCAGGCTGGGTATATCTCGCCGCAGTGGTATATCGAAACCAAACCTGCGACTGCCAAGACGGTTCCGACATGGAACTACTCGGAGCTGCAGATTTACGGCCATGCGCGGATCGTCCCCACCGAGCAAGTCGTTGAGGATCTTAGTGATCTTCATGAGAATCGTCTTGTGGAGGCCAATCCCAAGTCGCACGTGTGGAAGGTCTCGGACGCTCCCGAAGCGTATATCAAGCGTCTGCATGCTGCTATCGTCGGCATCGAGATCACGATCACCAGTGTGGCGTGTAAATTCAAAATGTCGCGCGACAAGAACGATGCCGACCGACAAGGTGTTGTGGAAGGGCTGAAGGGTGCGGGTAACGACGCGGCGGACAAGATAGCGGACACTGTACAACGCCTTGGTTCGTTCAAAAAGCCCAGCTAGCTGCACACACCTCTGAAAAGTCACGCTTCAGCAATTTCACCCCTTGTTCTCAGCAGCCAGTTGAAGCTGCCTTGGATGT